>NW_028318309.1:797500-890000 GCF_062004578.1 Staurois parvus | reverse complement strand
GGATCACGATGGGGCTCAAGTAAGTATTAGGTGGGGCTGGGGGAGCTGCACACAGAAGATTTTTTACCTTCATGCATTGGTGAAAATCCTGGAGTCTTTACAACCGCTTTAAAGCAGACCTCCAGCCAAAAATAACTCAGATTTTCCTGCAGTATTGAGCTGCAATGCAGAGATTTTTCCTGCAGTACTTTTTTGTGCTGCTAGATGTCCCCAGTCTGATGGCCAGCATCATAGTACCTGTTTCCTTTGAACCCAGGTTATCCTGGACCCATCCTAGGCGTCTTCTCTTATCAGAAAGTTTCTTGTAAGCCATGATCTGATTTGGCTCCTTGTGCAGCTTCTTCCTCTCACACTCTAGCCCTGCTGTAGAGGACCTGCTTATTATAGGTCAAATCCAGGTGCTTATACTGTTTGCATAAAAAATATATTTAATGATATATTAATGAATAAAGAGCTGCATTAAATTGTCTTTTATATCTGCTTAGAGTTCATCTTAAAAAAAAAAAAAGTTGAAATCAATAAATCAAACTAAGAAAAACATCTGAGAAAGAAAAGATCTTTTTGCACCCCAGGAGGCCTCTCAGACTGCTTATGCAAAATTGGGCTTCGCAGACATCAGAGCCTAGCATGCTGTCCTGCATGCTACCAGTACCATGCTAGTGCCTTAGCAACCAATCGAAACTCTCCCACCTTGTGATTTCCCACCAACAGCAACATTTATGTTCCTCTGTTAAGTTGAAAGAGAACCAATCACATTTGGGCTTATGCAAGAATTTCAATCATTAATATTACATTTATTTACTTTGTCTAAACCTTACTCCAACTTATGAGTCAAAGAGGAGCCATTCCCCCAGTGTCCGACAGTTGCTGGTCAACCTCCTGCAGATAGGCAGGCAGTCAAGCTGTTCCTGAGTGTGCATAACTGTATAAATACCGGAGCTTCATAACTGCTTGTTTCTTTTTAACTACAGCGCTCTGCTATAGGATGTTGAGATACTCACTCATTCTGGAAATGTAACACATCACATCTTTTTCAGGTGTCATAGACTAGTTGAAAGGAAAAACCAGGCTTGCAGTTAGAGTATATATTCTGTTTGCTTATAAGTTGAACTGGGGTACATAAAAGCTGTGTAGTTTGTGCATCCATATAGCTTTATGAAATATACGTATAATAATTTACATTTATCTAGATGAAAAGGCAAAAAAAATCAATATTCTTTTAGCATTTGGGACTTAAAACCAAATGCATCCAATTTTTTTTCAGTTCCAGATAGCGAGTGCAAGGGTTAGAATCTCAGGCAAATTTTTATTGTTGTATGTGTTCATATTTGGGAGATTCTCCTCACTTCCTGTTTAATTTCACAGATGTCAGACAAAAGTAAGGAAAAAAATCTCATTACAGTAAAAACACATCATGGGACTTCTGTTCAGGTTCCGGTGTCTGAACAGAAATAGGATTCTTCTCTGCGGGTTTGAAGACTGCCATTAAAACCTGATAAAAGTTCTAAACCTTTCCCAGTCTGTAAAAAAAAAAAAAAAGGCTTTAGCAGGACTTTAAATGTTTCTTCTGGTCTCATGTTATACTGTTTTGAGTGGATACCTGAGACCATAATCACCCATTAACCCCTCATTAATCTTGGGATCTCCAACTGTGAAAATTTCCTTCTGCTGCATTCTCCATTGTAAAATAAATTAATTTATTTATTTCAGGTACTTATATAGCGCCGTCACTTTACACAGCGCTTTACATATATATTGTACATTCACATCGGTCCCTAACCCTCAAGGGGCGTACAATCTAAGGTCCCTAACTCACATTCATATACAAGGGCCAATTTAGACAGCATCCAATTAACCTACCAGCATGTCTTTGGAGTGTGGGAGGAAACCGGAGTACCCGGAGGAAACCCACGCAGGCAGTGGTTTTGCACAGAGCAGCCCTGATGCTTCTCTTCCCTGGTGCCCCGCCGGTGCTCCTGGACCCTCCTTCCTTCCTAGTGCCCCCTGAACAGAAATAGGATTCTTCTCTGCGGGTTTGAAGACCGCCATTAAAACCTGATAAAAGTTCTAAACCTTTCCCAGTCTGTTAAAAAAAAAAAAAAAAAAAAAGGCTTTTGCAGGACTTTAAATGTTTCATCTGGTCTCATGTTATACTGTTTTGAGTGGATACCTGAGACCATAATCACCTATTGACCCCTCATTAATTTTGGGATCTCCAACTGTGAAAATTTCCTTCTGCTGCATTATCCATTGTAAAATAAATGTATTTATTTATTTCAGGTACTTATATTGTGCCGTCAATTTACGCAGCGCTTTACACATATATTGTACATTCACATCAGTCCCTAACCCTCCAGGGGCGTACAGTCTAAGGTCCCTAACTCACATTCATATACAAGGGCCAATTTAGACAGGATCCAATTAACCTACCAGCATGTCTTTGGAGTGTGGAAGGAAACCGGAGTACCCGGAGGAAACCCACGCAGGCACAGGGAGAACATGCAAACTCCAGGCAGAAGATGCCGTGGCTGGGATTCGACAATGTAACAGGGTGTGCAAAACAGCACCACGAGGAGGAGCTGTGAGCTCATATGCTAAAATCTCATTGTTTGGGTCACCCAGAGATACTAAAAAGGTGATGGACTTTATCGGTTTTCCATAGACTAGACACCACACCTAAGTTTTAAAAACAAAAATCAATAATTTATTGCAAAGTTGGGGTCAAACAGGGATCGATTAAGCCAGTGAGTGACATAATGCCACTCTACTAACATCGATATGTTAATTTAAGATAGAGTTGTCTTATGGTCAGAAAGCCAATTATATTAGGCTTCAAGTATGACTCCTTGTATTACCAAATGGCTGCACAGTATATGAAAAGGTACAAAAAGTGGTCACAAACTGCAGGTGATGATCAGAGACTGCTGGCTTACAATGGGAGATAGTCAGAGGGTGAACACTTACTATGAAAGGTAGTCAGACACTACAGAATTACTACAGGTGATGATTGGAGACTGTTGACTTACTGTAGCGGAAGGTTATAGACTGTAGACTTATTACAGGAGATGGTCAGAGACCATTAGCTTAATACAGAAGATAGTCAAAGACTGTGGACTTACTACAGTAGATAGTCTGAGGCTGTGGACTTACTGCAGAAGATAGTCCCAGACTGTGGACATTTAGTCTGAGACTGTGGACTTACCACAGAAGATGGGCAGACCTTGCACGTTTACCAAAGGAGATGGCCAGATACTGAAGACTTATTACAGGAGATGGTCAGAGGCCATGAAATTAATACAGTAGATAGTCCCAGACTGTGGACGTACCGCAGAAAATAGTCCAGGACTGTGGACGTACCGCAGAAGATAGTCCCGGACTGTGGACGTACCGCAGAAGATAGTACCGGACTGTGGACGTACCGCAGAAGATGGTCAGAGCCTGCACATTTACCATAGAAGATGGCCTAATACTGCAGACACCATACAAGTATGGTTGGAGACTTGAAACACATTTGAGCTCCCTACAACCCGCCTAAAAAAAAAAATATATGGTGTCCACATTTGATATTCCCCTTAGATCTATACTTCCTTCACAACATGAAAAAAACTCCCAAAGAAAGGGAGACTACCTTGATGCGTTTCGATAATTCCATTTTTTGATCTTCAGGGGGCATGGATACAAGAGGGATTTAAAAGAATTAAACAGACATTAATCAGAGAAATTATAAAATAATGGTGTCCAGGATGAAACTGCATATTCCAAGGTTTCAACAGCATGGACCATCAAGAAGAGCAAGGGTGGTCAGATATCCATCTTATGACTGACAACAACTGGGGAACACCAAATCACCCTCAATATTCCTCATATTGAGAACATGGTAGATGAGCACAGAAAATTAAAGCTTATTGCTATTATGGTGAAGACATCACAGATCTCACAGATCCACAGATTTAAAGCACTTACTTGATTGAGGAGTAGAGAAATAGAGAGATTCCAAATCTTAGTAGACAAAAGCTATGTCCAGGTTCTTTGTCAAACCATCAAGATCACACAGCGAACCACCCTCAGAACAGGAAGCCAAGCCAGCTACAACAATACATCCGTCAGGAATGGACTTGCCAATGGTGGTGGGACTCACCTGCCTTGTGGGCTGCAGTACCAGGGCTGGCCAGCGGGTGCTCTCAGCAACCAGAAGCTCACTCCTGCAGTCAGCCATCACCTGAGGCTGATTGCAGGAGGTGTATTTAGAGAATGGCCAGACCTGCAGTCAGTGCCTTGGTGTATGTTTCCCATGAGCCCCCGTACCTGCATCCTGTCTGCTTCCTGCCTGATTCCTAATTCTGCTTGATCCTGACCCTGAATGAACTCTGCCTGTCCTGACCTCGGCTATTCCTGACCACTCTCCAGCCTGCTCCTTTGGTACCTTGTCTGCCTGATTGTTCCTGACCCGGCCTGTCTGACTACGCTCTGCCTACTCCTTTGTGTCTTGTCTGCCCGATGATTCCTGACCCGGCCCGCCTGACCACTCCACCTTGCCAGCCCTGACTGCTCTTATCTGTGTACATTCCGTTATCAGTTGGAGGTTTGGTTTTGTTATATTGTGCGTTATATTTGTGTATAACCCTTAATAAATTATATTGTTACACCATACTTGAGCCTGCGTTTCCCTGTGTCAGTTCACGCATCTCTGGTCATACCGGGAGCCCTGACAACATCCAATATTTATGGATCTCAATTAAAGATGTTTGTCTTATCAGAGATAAGTCTGATAAGACAATAATTTTTAATTGAGATCCATATATATTATATAGAGATATGTCTGATAAGACAGTAATCTTTAATTGAGATCCATATATATTGGATGTATTGTTGGCATGGTCCATGCCGTTGAAGCCTTGGAATATGCAGTCTCATTCTGGGCACCATTATTTTATAATTGCTCTGATTAATGCCTGTTTAATTCTTGTATCCATGCCCCCTGAAGAAGATAAAAAAAATGGTATGATTGAAACGCGTCGGGGTAGTCTCCCATTCTTTGGGAGTTTTTTTGTATGTTGTGAAGGAAGTACCTTGTAGTGTTGTCAGTCAATGTTCTCTAAACTTATGTATCTTTTATAAGTATGTTTATAGAATAAAGCATGCATCTTTTTTAAAGAGGTTTTTATGGGTATATGTACTATGGTCGCTGCATCAAAGTCCCCGGGGGCCGTTCATGTGTAAGAAAGGAAGCAGACCTTTTAATTAGTAGACATTAGGCTAAAAGTTTTTTTCTTCACTGGCCTGAGTTCTGGCAGTGCAGGCACAGCGGGACAGGACAGTAGCTCTGGCAGTAGAAGTACTATATTAGCATGCTACAGTTTTTGTGTGCATGTGATGCTATAGAGAACAGCATCTCTGACCTCATTAGCAAGGGACCCTGTGCAGAGCAGTCCTGGAATACTTCTTTGTTTACTTGCTGATCAGGTCTGAGTAAGCACCTAGGTAGGGCACTGACTGCTGGGACAAGATGGCTGCATAACAAATTTAAGGGATGCATGTGGTCCTCAATCACAGGTAGGTCACGAGGGCACTAAGACACATAGACTTTATGCAGAACTCTTCAGTAGATCTTGTATTTAAACCCTCCCATTCTGTGCATAAACAGTGCAATCAGACAAGTCACTTTCACAATCACAACCTATCTTCTGAAATTATCTGTGCAGCATTACATCCAATATATGTCAAGAGATGCCGAGGAGGATAGTCATATCATTAATGCCCCAAAAAGCAGCCTGGAGCTAAACATCTGTCCCAAAACTAAAAGCCCCAGCTTGCCTATCTGCAAGAGCACCATCTGCCCCCTTCTTCTGCATGCTGGGACTTATAGTTCCCCATCCACTGTAGGCTCCACTGCATTTTGGTAAGTGGCTGACTAGTATTCTGTCTTCAGAGGAGTAGGGGAATGAGATAAACATTGATTTAGAATCACACGAGTGTGGAATAATTGAGTTGAGAAGTTTGCTTTTACTCTGAGCAGAAAAATTGAATCAGTTAGAGAGTTATTATCAGGGGCCTGACAGTATGAAGATTACACTTCTGATTGCTGAGGTGACAGCTCGGGTCAAAGCCCATGTCTAGCATGACAAGATATGCCGAAATCGGATTAGACACTTCTCGTGTTTTCTGTGTATAAGAGACTGAATGCTAGTGTGTTTAAAGAAGAACTCCGCCAAGCAATATTTACATCTTTACTGCTAACATAGTCACAATGTCATTTATTTCTTTCTCTGGAAAAAAAAAAAAGTTCTCCCTTCCATATAGAGATTATGCACCTACAGTACCACATAAGATAAGATTTTGGGCTTTTTTAGTAAACAGAACAAGAAGCATAATGGTAAGTGTGAAGTGCAACAAGCAAATCAGTACATCCTTTATGGAAGTGATACCACTAGGAGATGAATTTGGATACCAGTAGGAGATTGATTCAGATACCAGCAGCAGGTTACTGTTCTTTGGTTTTATGGGCCCCATTCAAAAGGGAAGAATACAGAAAAAAAACACTTCACCCTACCCTTCTTTAGGTCTGTTAATCCCATCCCTGCTGATATCAGCATCATGTAACAAGGGCTGCAGCCCCACCTGGAAGCACACGAAATGCCAATCCCTCCACTGGCTTCCGATTGCGCAATGGATCAAATTCAAAATCCTAACACTGACGTACAAAGCTGTCCACCATACTGCCCCGAACAACATCACTGACCTAATATCCAAGTACCGCCCAGCACGCACACTCCGCTCCTCACAAGACCTCCTTCTCTCTAGTTCCCTGGTCTCCTCCTCCCATGCCCGCCTCCAGGACTTTTCCAGGGTGTCGCCCATCCTCTGGAACTCCCTGCCCCAACCCATCAGATTATCACCTACTCTCCTCTCCTTTAGGCGCACCCTGAAAACCCATCTCTTCAAGGAAGCCTACCCCACCCCCTGCTAATTGCTGACCTCCTCCACTCTTCCTACCACTCCATCCCCCACAGCTATCTCCTCCTATTTTAAATCCCCTATTTTGTATGGATTTTTTCTCATTTTCAGTTTTGGCTATTCAACAGGAAGTGAGGGTAAATCTCCCCAATGGGACACAAATGTACAAAAAATAAACTGAGGGGTTATAACCCTCCCATACTCTATCCAAAATGGAAAAAAAAAATTTGCCTTTATTTCTGCTATGTAAAGTAGACCCTCATTGATCTTGACAGGTAAACAGTTGTGTAGGCGCTGCCTCTGCTAGGTTGACTATGCTCTTCCTGCAGCAATACAACCTTTGCTGCTGCCATAGCTGCTTACATATTGGCTGGTAATAGCACTATCGGTGAATAGTGACACCAAGCCCCATTTTATATCTTTAGATTGATATCACATTGCTCTATCTGCAGGACCTTAGGGGAATTATGTAAAGGCTCTTCTCAGTTACTCCTATCCCCTCCAGTGCTGACTAGTAGGGTGCAGGAGAAATTCAGCTGCAAATCAACTGCACTGACCAAAAAAGTAGTCTATACCAAATTGTGCTGAAAATGCCTGTCTTTAACATAGAGAGGAATTTAGTATAGGCTTTAGATGGATTTTAGATGAACTCAGTGGAGTTTCCTGACTTTTGCACAGCCACAGTCTATGCTGGATAATATGGTCCAGGGTTTTTGATTATGACCTGGAGTTGCTGTTTAAAGTGTCAGTTCAGATTTACAGAAAAAAAGAAAAAGGTGAACACCGTCCACTCTCCCCATGGTTGCCACTGTTCTTAAATCCAGAGCTTTCAGTGCCCCTGCAGCCAGACCAGTGGACATATCAGAGTGATTCACTACTATACAGACACTAATCAATCAGAACTGCTCTGGTCCGTCCCAGATGAGCTGCACAAAGAAAAGGGAGAAGAGCAGAAATTTCAAATATCTGGACTGCTGAACTGGCTACGGGGGCACTTATAGCTCAGTATTCCCCGCGGTAAGTACAGGGAAGGTGGGGGGGTGTACGGTGTTAGTTCATCTTTTTATATCTTTTTGAAAAGGTGAAAACGTCAAGAGCCCCTTCACACTTGTGCGACTTTGGGGTCCAAAGTTGCATCCCATGTTTCCCAATGCGTACCATTCATATCTGTGTGACTTCTAGTCGCAGCCACTTGAAAGTAGTTCCTGCACTACTTTGATCCGACTTTCATGTTTCTTGAGAGCCGTAGCCTTCATTGTAAACCCTCCAAAGCCGCATGAAAGTGATATACACGAAACTTTGTAGAACACAAACAATCATCCTTGGTCAAAACCAAAGTCGCACACACCCAAAGTTGTGTCAAAGTCGCACTGTAAATTCGCACTGAAAATCGTGAAGTCGCACAAGTGTGAATGGAGCCTAAAGAAAATAACTTTATCAATGTTTTGAGAATGCAACAGCTAAAGTTTGTCTACAGAAGTTCCTACTTTTTTTTTTTCTTTCTTTCTCTTCTTCTTTGGCAGTTTTCTGCCTGAGCATCTCCTGGATATTGGACGGCACTCAGTCAAACCTTGTCATTGTTCTAAAGAATCTGTAACAGTTGGTGATGCTGCTGGAATAGGCCTCCTAATACCTGCCTTTGTTTGCAGCTCAGGCTTTGGTGCCGTGTGGCAGCTCCAATCTTTTCCTCTGAAAGCCGACAAGTGAGCCAGCTGGTCCAGCTGCAGGATGGGGTTAATCTCTGACCACGTCGTACCCCTCCTGAGCGATGTTAATGAATTAGCAAGAAGCCTGTTGCTTTCCAAACTGTTTTCTGCCCAGCCAGCAACAAGGGGAAAGAAATAAGTACCAGTGCAAATCTGTGACGAAATCGGGGGCGAGAGGCAGCTTTTGTCTGCGGGATTGTTTTAGTTTTGTTTAAAATTGGATGTTAAATCATATATATGTGTGTTCGTTCATTCATTCGTTCGTGCGTTCGTTCGTTCAGCTAAAGTGTATGACAAATCAAAATCTTTTTTTTTTTCCTAGTTTTAGAGTATAGAAGGATTAGAACTCATGACAGTTTTTTTAATGGTGTTTGCAGCCTTTTTGGAGAACTTTACCTTCACTTCCTGTCTGGTAAAATGTTACTAGCAGGACAGGAAGTGAGGGTAAATCTTAACAGAGCCAAGTGGATAGCAGTAAAAAACTGGTGGCTTCTAATTCATGCAAACGTCAGCAAAAAATTTGACTGAACATACATTTTAAAGCCTGAACTCCAGATGAACAGCTAAATACATAGATGAAATAGATACACTCGCCGGCCACTTTAAATTCAATTACTTGGTAACACAAATTTCGAATCAGCCAATCACATGGCAGCCACCCAATGCATTTAGGCAACTAGACTTGGTGAAGACTACTTGCTGAAGTTCAAACCGAGCATCAGAATGGGAAAGAAAGGGGATTTGAGTGACTTTGAATATCTCATGGTTGTTGGTGCCAGACAGGCTGGTCTGAGTATTTCTGTAAGATTTTGATGTGGCTGTGGGAATCTGTGTCCATTCAACAGAGAGAGCATTTGTGAGGTCAGGTACCGATGTTTGCTGAGAAGACTTGACTCACAATTGATGTTCCACTTCCTCCCAAAGGTGTTCAGCAGGGTTGAGGTCACTTGAGTTGTTTTACACCAAACTCCTCAAACCATGTTTTTATTGAGCTGGCTTTGTGTACAGTCACGCAGAGACAAAAAATGGGAAGAGCACAATTGTCTAACATGTCTGTGTGCTGTAACTTTAGCAGTGCCCTTTAATGGAAACACCTGGAGGGGGTCCACAAACTCTGACCATAAAGTGTAGGTTTCATGGAGCAGTTGTCCACAAGTTTTTGGTCATATAGTGTAAGTATTTACAAATTTTGTTGATAAAGTATTGCAAGACCAAGCTAGAGTTGAACTTTAGGTTAATTCATAAAAACCCAACTGTCCATGTCAACTGGATTGGCTTTTGTTCATTGATATCCACAATGTTCAAGTCGACCAGAGCTGGGTCAGGCCTATTGCTTAGGGAATAGGGTTTAAAAGAAAAGGAAAACAAAGCTGAATTGGTCACAGAGGTTTTGTGAAAACCCTTTGAGCAATGATGGATTCTGCTCTTTGGTTACACTCTCTCCACCCAAAGCTGTTAATTCAGATTTTGGTAGGTGAAGAGGTATATCACCTGCCATCTCTCTAGAATTACTGCAGTAGGATCTCTAAGTTCTGCACACCCAATGCAGTAATTGTAAAGGGGTACCCACCAGACTCTGTTTATAACTGAATATATGTTTATAACTGAATATAATTTTGAGTACACTGTTGCTTGAACTCCTCGACACCGAGCTTCTCTTATGGATACTGGACCATGTATGTACAGTATATCCTTACTCAAACTGTAAACATAAGAAAATTGTTGGACATTCCAAATCCAAGTCTGTACTGCACCAACCAAGCATTATGTTTTTAAATTTAGGCCTTCATCTGGTCCCAAGACAGTGTTTATAGCATCTTACAAAGGACACTACCCAGAAATGCTCAACTTCCCTAAAGCGTTTTAAACAAATGTGTAGCATACATTTTAGAATTCCTGTCTACACGTTATGCTGAATAGTGTTTTGCAGCAAATCTTTGCTTTGCTCATGTTGGGACCATGTAGAACCCTACAAAATCTTATACTTACATTTGATCCTTTGTATAATGTACCTTTTTATCTTTTCCAAAAAGGTGGACTTACCCATTAAGACTTAGATTGTAAGCTCCAAGGAGCAGGGCCCTCCTAAACCTCTTGTATTGAACTGTATTGTACTGTCTCCCATTATATTGTAAAGCGCTGAGCAAACTGTTGGCCCTATATAAATCCTCTATAATAATAATAATAAAGACAGAAAGTGAGGGTAAATCTAAAGTTTTATAGTTGTCATCAGAACAAATTGTGGGGTCAGTCATGCATTGAGGTCAAAGGTTTCAGTGTCATGTCTTTAAGATTAAATTACCCTTACTTTACTGAGAATTCATCTCTATCCTGTGATGTCTCCAGGACAAGACAACAATGAAAATCAATGTAGAGGAATACAGAAAACAAAAAATAACCTGATATAGTGGTTTAAACATTTCCCTACTCTGTCAAAAAAAAAGCAAACATTTGGGCTCTGTATACACTTTGATCAGTCCCTACTCATCCAATATGAAATATGTTTTGATCTTAGATCTGCTTTTTGAATTTGAAGAGAGGCTGAATATTGCATTCACTTTATCCTACTTTTGAACATGCATTATTGGTATACACATTTTGCAACAGAGCCTATTGTAGAAACTGAGGTTTTTGACATTCAGCAACTGCAAAGGACTCTGGGACAGACACAGGAAGTGTTTTTATTAAACACATCCATCTGCCATATAAAACCCTGCCTGAATATTGGAAACAGTGCTGTTGTTGGGCCCTGGTCTTTTGTGATATGTATTCAGAGCCGGGGCTGCATCATTTGTTAACAAGACCCTTTTAACACTTCGGACAGATTCACATACTGTTTTCAATCTTCACGCTTAATTATTCGATTTTGTATGTGATGCAGGAACACCCTGACTCCTAATCACTGCTTATTGTTGGGAGTCCATTATATTCTAACTGTTTGAGTGATCCCATTGACCTTGAACTGACATTATAAGCTGTGTCTAATCTTTTCACTCTATATGTTTCTAATGCCTCCTTTTTTATTCTTCTTCCTTTCTGCCTGATCCCTGTTTAGCATCACAATCGGGTTGCCCCTGAGCCCGGCAGCGGACTCAGCCCGCTCGGCACGACACGCTCTGTCGCTCATTGCCACGGCCAGACCACCCGCCTTCATAACAACGATTGCTAAGGAGGTAAAACCTTCTCTCCATCTTTTCATTGCATCTGCACCAAATTCTTTCTGAATGGTAAAACCTGTTTCTTTTTTTGTTAATTGCCTTCTTCCCAGTTGTACATTATCTAAAGGATTCTGTA
Organism: Staurois parvus; assembly: GCF_062004578.1. Taxonomy (NCBI): domain Eukaryota; kingdom Metazoa; phylum Chordata; class Amphibia; order Anura; family Ranidae; genus Staurois; species Staurois parvus. Next base: position 878,046 of record NW_028318309.1, on the reverse strand, counting down.
AAAATTTCAAATCCTATTCGGAAGAGACAATTTTGAGAAAACCACAGTTCATTAAAACGGGGCTCAACAAATCAGGACAGCAGGCTCCATATTGTTCAGCCTTTTAGAGCACCCCCTTGGTTTGATCTCACTGTTGAGCCAGTCGGACAAATTCATTCAAGCAACTCTGCTGCTTGCCAAAAAAAAAAAAGCTAATGAATTGCTCCTGCCATTGAAGACTCTGAATACTTACCTCTCCATTGGGCAGTGAATCCAAACCATACTTGCCTTCAAGTGTTCAAACCTCAGAATCTTCAGCATTGAACACTTCTGCAAATGTTGGATGACACATCCCCCTCTGCTCCATGGTTCCATATGAGGGCCGCTGCATTACTACAGAACACAGTAGCAACATAGGGTCTGGTAGGAGAAACCACTGAGCCCAGCAGGGGCCAGAAACCTGACATACAATATCCAAATTCTGAAGAGTTCAGACTGGTCACCCTTGTTCAGATTCTTCTATTACAGGAGCAATACTTTGGGAAGAGACAGTCACTTTAATCTGCAAAGTCCAAAGGGTTTCTCAAAAAAAAAAAAAGATATATATTTTCCATGCTAACTGAGGCTAACTGCAGACTTTTGTATGCTGAAATACCACAAAGTGCACATAATAGCATTAATAGGAAGGAAAGTTTTATTAGCGGGTAATTGGTGGTCTTTGGTTGATGAAGTTAGACAAGACAGCTGTCAGGAGTCATGGTAAGTAGGGGTATAGCCAGTAAAGCACTGGGGGGTTAGTTTTTTTTTTTTTTTTTTTGTAGCTTTTGTGGCAAACTGCTCCTCTCCTGAACATACTGGTTCTGTTTTTGTTTTTTGCAGCCTCTAAGTGCTCCTGACGCTATATGGCCTGCAAATGCTTATGTGTGCAAGGATACAAATGCTAACATTGAGGGGCATTTAGAAGTAGAAAAAAAAATCAAATGCCCATTAAATTGGTGTGTCCTGTGTGCATAAAGAACATGATAATTCTTTATCTTGCCATTTATTGTTTGCAGGGAAGTGATATATTTTTATTTACACCTTAAAAGTTTTGTTGTTAAAGAAATCTACTGTCTCAAATCTAAGCAGCTTAAATCGAAAAGTCAGCCCTTTGCCACAGATTTTTATTTAGAAGTATTATCATAAGAAAAGGCAGTAAATGTAAAGAAGAAAGGATTGCCGCTACTCACAAGCAGCCCAGCAATAAGGAGGGGCCTTAGCCTACATGTCTCCACCAAACCTCACACCCTGATGCATTTGCCCCTCCCACCAGGTGCTTGGTCATAGGGGCCCTAGGGTACATGGATCAGGGTGTGTGGTTTCATGGAGACAAGTATGCTGAGGCTGCTCCTTATCATTTATTTATAGTCCTCCAGGACTTCTCCAGGGTGTCACCCATTCTCTGGAACTCCCTGCCCCAACCCATCAGATTATCACCTACTCTCCTCTCCTTTAGGCGCACCCTGAAAACCCATCTCTTCAGGGAAGCCTACCCCACCCCCTGCTAACTTGCCGACCTCCTCCACTCTTCCTACCACTCCATCCCCCACAGCTATCTCCTCCTGTGCCACCATCTCCTCCCTCCTAGATTGTAAGCTCGTAAAGAGCAGGGCCCTCAATCCCCTCATGTTTTGCATTGTATTGGTATTGTTCTGTCCCTCTTTGTAATGTACAGCGCTGAGCGAACTATTGGCGCTTTATAAATAATGTATAATAATAATAATTTATTCACCTGGGCTGGTTGGAGGTAGCGGCGATCCTTTGCTCTTTAAATTTACTAGCCCTCTGGATTGGTATTAGGACATGCCTGCACCCCATGTTCTGTGACACAGGGATATGCTTTCACTTCTGCTAAAAGCAGTCTAACAGAACGCAATAAGAAAAGTCATGTTAAAGTGCTTCTAATGGCTGAAGGTTTTTTTACCTTCATGCGTTCTTCAGTGTGCAGCTCCTCCTATAGAGCTCTATAGCAGCTCTATAATCTTCAGTATCTCATGTGCTACAGAGCTTTTCTCTTGCTGGGAACTGGCCTTTTCAGTTGTTTAGAGATCTGACAGGGTCTCTTTAATGTCAGCTTGGACAGAACTTGAGAGAATTTGCGTAGCCTTGGACTGGGAACCGAAGAAACTACAAAGGCACCCCCAAGGGTTGCTTTGAATTTTATTATATGTACGTATATATGTGGACACGACAAGGTCCCTGTTCTTTAGTGGTATTAGTATAGGCAATGTTTAAGACCTGATGGAAGATTTCCTGGACATTCTACATATTAAGTAGACATGAAGTCCTTTGGTGTAAGATTCCTACTTGTCCAGCCAGATATAGGCTCTACATTGAATGCAGACTGCGGGTATGTGGCCGAATGCTAGACCCAAATGCAACAGTATGAGAGAAACGCTCTCAACCTGTAATAATTTTCCCATCCGATATTTCTTCCAAATGTTACAGTCAGTCAATTAGAGGCAGCAGCTGTAATTATTGAAGGTTTTCACATTCCCTGGAGAGAGTTCTATTCCTTAAGCCCAGTTTACTATCCTTTATGACAGAATTGAAATGAAATCCAATTGATCACCCTATCATTTAGAGGGACATCCAATATGTCGATAGCACTCTTAAAGATCTATGCACAAATAACAGTAATGTATGAAGTGAAGTTCCACTGTATTACAGAGCAGTATATAAAGAAGAACTTTGGTCTAATAAAGCAAGTTATAGTCAAATGTGGAACTGGTAGGAACACAACATCTGATCAGTTACTTCTCCCTGCTTTCTTCACAAGAGCCGCTAATATCTAACCACTTTACCTGACGCTCCTCTCTACATTAATAACAACAGTTCATGCTGGTGAAGAGGAAAGCTCCCACTGCATTATGGGAGCCAAGCTTTATTTGTGTGGAGATAAATGTGAAAAGCAGCTTGGGATGAACACATTTGTATTTGCTTGGAACAGATCTGTGGGAAGTCTGTGATCTGAGCAGACACATCCTACTTGACCTATGATGGAAACCAGGGCTTTTTTCTTAGAGAATAGGTACAGGAACTCAACCACACCCCCTCTGCAGGACCACACCCCTTCCGCAGGATCACACCCCTTCTGCAGGACCACACCCCTTCTGCAGGACCACACCCCCCATCGCAGGGGGAGAGCACACCACATGAAAAGGTGGATGTCACCAAATTGCACAGTGGGAGAGTCTTACAAAGGCATTGTTAAATACCATGAGTTCATTATGCACAGGGTTCAGACATACAGTACACTACAAACAGGGTTCGCGGTTCAGGAGGAACTGCATACAGAGTGCAGTACTCAGGAGTGCGTTACATACAGGGTGCAGGACTCAAGAGTGAGCTATATACAATGTGCAGGACTTGGGAGTGAACTACATACAGGGTGCAGGACTCAAGAGTGAGCTATATACAATGTGCAGGACTTGGGAGTGAACTACATACAGAGTGCAAGACTCAGATGTGAACTACGTACTGGGTGCAGCACTCAGGAGTGAGCTACGTACAGGGTGCAGCACTCAGGAGTGAGCTACGTACAGGGTGCAGCACTCAGGAGTGAGCTACGTACAGGGTGCAGCACTCAGGAGTGAGCTACGTACAGGGTGCAGCACTCAGGAGTGAGCTACGTACAGGGTGCAGCACTCAGGAGTGAGCTACGTACAGGGTGCAGCACTCAGGAGTGAGCTACGTACAGGGTGCAGAACTCAGGAGTGAGCTACGTACAGGGTGCAGCACTCAGGAGTGAGCTACGTACAGGGTGCAGCACTCAGGAGTGAGCTACGTACAGGGTGCAGCCCTCAGGAGTGAGCTACGTACAGGGTGCAGCACTCAGGAGTGAGCTACGTACAGGGTGCAGCACTCAGGAGTGAGCTACGTACAGGGTGCAGCACTCAGGAGTGAGCTACGTACAGGGTGCTGGACTCAGGAGTGAGCTACGTACAGGTTGCAGGACTCAGGACTGCTACGTCAAGGATGCAGGACTCAGGAGTGAGCTACGTGCGGGACTCAGGATTGTGCTGCATACAGGGTGCAGGACTCAGGAGTGAGAGCGCCAGATAAAGGGAAAGCATCAGAGGTGGCAGAACTCTGTTCTAGCCAAAAAAAAACTCTGGTGGAAACTGCAGAAATGCATTGTTGCATGTAGCAGCCAATCAGATATCAGTGTGCTGTAGATTATTGAACTGTCTACTGCCTTTTTTTTAAAGGACCCTTTTATGTTTTGTATTTGTATTGTTTTTAACTTTTTAATTTTTTTTTGCTTTTTCTCCTTTTTTACCTTCATGAAGTCTTAAACGATAAGTTCACCTTTGAAACATGTTACATGTTCCACCCATTTTTAGGGTGTTAACATGTTTCAGCTCCTGCACTTTCTCCCCTCCCAATCACACCCTTCCCTGTGACAACAGGCAGGGATCTTCTCCTTGCACATGCTGTCACAATTTAAAAAGAGCTTTGTGAATGAATGATTGTTTCTTCCTGCCATTCAGTAACTGCCTGCCCTTACGGGGAGGTATCGACACACAGCTGACTGATTGTCTGCAGGATCCTAAAATTGCACCATAATCTCCTGATCATGGGTACAATGCTTTATAGGCTGCAGAGTAAAAAATAATAATAAATGCACTTTTTTAGCAGCAAAAAAAAGGGCATTTATTTTACAAACGGTGAACTTAGCCCTTAACCAAGCACTTGCCTTTAAAGAAGAAACTAAATACTTGCCTCTCCTGCACCCGTAATGCTGAAAGTTGCTCCAGTGCTGAGAAATGGTCCCCTGAAGTCTGCAGGGAAACTGACACTCCCAGAAAGTGTCAATCTTCTGGGTCCTCCACAGCACTCGTTTCCATACCTTGACTTCCACTTCTTACAGCATACAACAGTGACAAATAGGTCAGCAGGTGGAGTCCAAGAGAGCTCTGGAAAACACATAAAATTGACATTCCCGGAAGTGTCAGTTTCCCAGCATTCTCCAGGAGACGATTTCTCAGCCGCTCAGGTGGCAGGAGAGGTAAGCATTTTGTTTTTTCTTTACAGCTGTGTGCTTGGTCAGGATTTCGTAAATGCTTGGTTAAAGTGTATCTATGTCCAAAACTCAAAATCATAAATTCATTTCCACGTTGTTTTTTAATTATTCCTAGCCTACTCATAAAAATCTGAACAATTTTGAAGTTTCTAATCTTGCTTTGTGAAAATCCCCACACTTCCTTGAAATCTGTGACACATAGTCACTATGCCTTGAGAATAAGCAACACTGGGTCACACATTTCACAGAGCCTGCCTTCTGAACTTTAGACTTGTTGAGAGGAGGAGTTTCAAGAGGTGGAGTCAGTACAGGAATCACTGTTTGTAGGCAGCAAGCTACCATGGGATATGTAGTCCTTAGAAATGAGAGGAAGCGAAAAAGCATGCTGGGAATCCAGGAAGTTGTGGAAAGAGATGGCCAGCCGACAGACAGCACTTACAACATGAAAAGAAGAGATCTGTTTTTGTTTGTATTGCTGTTTTTATAAAGTGAAAGCGTATGATGTGACCATAGATCTTCTTTAAGAATTTTTAATTATGTGACAGAGCTGCTTTGAAACTCAACATTCCCCTTCACATACATTTTCTATTTATTTATTTCAGGTACTTATATAGTGCCATCAATTTATGCAGTGATATATATTTATATATATATATCTATATATAGTACATTCACATCAGTCCCTAACCCCCTTGAGGGGGGTGTGCAATCTAAGATCCCTAACTCACATTCATACATACACATACGAAGGCCAATTTAGACAGCAGCCAATTCACATACCAGCATGTCTTTGGATTGTGGTAGGAAACCATAGTACCTGGAGGAAACCCACGCAAGCACAGGGAGAACATGCAAACTCCAGGCAGGTGGTGCCGTGGTTGGGATTCGAACCAACGACCCTAGTGTTGCCAGGCGGAAGTGATAACCATTTAGCCACTGTGCTGCCCACTACCCTAGAAGTTTATATCCCAGACAATTGCTGTAAGATCAGTTTTAGTGAAGTCTAATTAACCTAACGGTATGTTTTGTGGATTGCAGCAGGAAGTTGGTACACCCAGGGAAAACCCACATGAATAGGTACAGCATACAAACTCCACACAGACACAGGCTGTGGTAGAAAGGGAACTCGGGACACAGGTGCTGCTAAGCAAAAGCACTAACCACTGAGCTATTGTGTGCCCACAGCATCAACAAACTGCCAGCTGGATGTTACATAAAATGATACACCAACAACTGGAGCTCCAAAATCAAATTAAAAAAGATGGATGTCTATGGTTTAGACAGGGAAAGCAAGTATCCTCTCGTCTCCAGTGTATATTTTCCTGACTTGTAGCTGCTCGTTGCGTTGCACCTCTCAATATACCGTAAATGATTTTTCTGTGTTGTGCTGTAATCTGTCTCTGCAGGTCCACAGGCACACGGCTCTGGCTGCAAACACGCAATCTCAGCAAAATATTCACACCACGGCACTGGCCCGAGCGAAGGGAGAGATTCTGAGGGTCATAGAAATCCTAATCGAGAAAATGCCATCGGATGTTGTGGATCTCTTGGTGGAGGTATAGGAATTTTGTCACAGTTTTGTTTCTGTCCTTTGTGAAAACTAACTTTCTTTCTGTCGATCAGGACAAACCATGGAAGCACAAGTTGAGTAACAGAGAGGTGCAGGTAAAGAACTGTTTATTATATAGCGTATGTCCAAAGAGGAGAAGACATTCAACTGCAGGATCCATTCTAGATGATCTCAGATTTCACAGAAATGAGAAGCTTCGCTACAACTCCTCTAGGCCCACTATAAAATGGAAACCAAACCCCCATGACATCACCTTTCTAATAACACCTGTCACACATGACAATAAAGCCCAGAATCCTTTTAACAGCTAAGCACAATGAGCTTCATTTATCAGCATATCAAAGCAGTGCTGCCTTGTCCAAACCAGCATTGACACAACTGTTAGAACAATTCTAAATGCCCAACTGAAGCTTCTTATTTATTTATTTCAGGTACTTATATAGCGCCGTCAAATTACACAGCGCTTTACATATATATTGTACATTCACATCAGTCCCTAACCCTCAAGGGGTGTACAATCTAAGGTCCCTAACTCACATTCATACATACACATACTAGGGATAATTTAGACAGGAGCCAGTTAACCTACCAGCATGTCTTTGTAGTGTGGGAGGAAACCGGAGTACCCGAAGGAAACCCACGCAATCACAGGGAGAACATGCAAACTCCAGGCAGGTGGTGCCGTGGCTTATAACATTATCTAGATATATTCAATGTGCAGCAAAAATGTAAACAACAAACGTCCCTGCCATGAGTCTAAAATTGTCTCCCGCTACCATCCAGTCTGAAGGATGCAGAAAAGGACTGCTGCTATCTGCGGGTCTCTCTGCAGCGGTCCAACCCGTCCTTTGCTTAGTCAGAGCTTGTGCTCTCTCCATTCAGCAGGGAGCATGAGTTTCTCTCTTTTGAGAGCTTCAGCACTGATCCAGCACAGAGCTTGTTGTACTGTTGACGATAGGCCACTTTAAGCTGGGTATACACCCTGATTTATTTTTCGTTCAACCAGGTTAAAGGAAAAAAACCCACAGATTTCCACATCAACACAAGCAATGTTGATAAACGGATCTCTCCTGCTGTGTCTTTGTATTCTGACAGGGGAGACTCCCCCTTCCCTTGTGTCAGAATACATTGACCAGCACCCATAACTGGTTAATCTCGGATGATACAAACACCTCAGTGGTCCTAGAGGCTGCCCATGTAAGCTCATTCGAGGCTTTTGGAAATATATTGTTTAGGGGCATTTAAGCCCCTTATCCTCTCATTACATCAGTAAAATCAATGGTCAGGGCTTGGGTCCAAATTGTCACTGAAGTATGGGGTTCCTCCGTTTGTTACTCCCCTAACACTCCTTGTGGGTGAATCCCAATTGCTCTGAAATTTGCTCCATTTTGGATCACTCCCTTTGGGCTACTAGGAATGTGCAATATTTAAGCCACATCTGTGAGAATGGCACTCTAAAAACATTTGACATCCTTAAGCAACGGTTCCATCTACCCAACTCCTACATTTCAGATTCCTTCAGCTTTGCCATGCCTTCTTTGTGCAATTTGGAATTTCTCCATTGACCCTCCTATCATTGACATAGAATTGCTTCTGCGGGATGAGTTTCTTACAAAACCCCTTTCCAACATATACTGTAAAAAAAACTTACAGCCCACTGTGCATCATGGCTTGAAGAAGTTGAGATCTTCCTGGTGGTGCTGCTGGACCTGGTTGAGGAGGATTGGGAAGACATATAAAAGAAAACTAACACACTGATCTGCTCTGCAGCCATTAGCTGCAAGTGTTGATCGAATGCTGCTTTTCCAGCGTGACTGTTTGACAGGAGCTGCTCATTGATTGGTGAACATCCAGCGGTACAGACAGACCAAATATTGTCTGGTTTCTGCTGAACTGGCTGAATTTCAGTAGGTGTATACCCTGCTTTACACACAAGGATAGCATCAGTCCTTTTCTGCAGCTTGTAGCCTGGGGAAGAGGATTTTAGGCTCACTGATCAATTAAAACCCCAGTTCCAAAAAAGTTGGGATACTGTGTAACATGTACATAAACACGGAATGCAATGATTTGCAAAGGTCCTTAACCCATATTAAATAAATAGAAAAAAATGTTTAAACTGAGAAAATGTATCGTTTTAAGAAAAAAAAATAAGGTAATTTTGAAATTGATGGAAGCAACACGTCTCAAAAAGTTGGGACATGGCAATGTTCTTTTAATACCACTCTAAATATGTGGGGAATGAAGAGACCAGGTGCTGGAGTTTTGGGAGAGCAATGTTTTCTCATTCTTGCCTGACATAGGATTCTAACTGCTCAACGGTCCTAGGTCTTCTTGTTCCAAGCTGTGCCAAATCATTTCAGTTGATGAAGGGTCTGGACTGCAGGCAGGCCAGCTAAGCATCTGGACTATTCATTATGAAGCCATGTTGTTGTCATAGATGCAGTATGCGATTTATCATTGTCCTGCTGAAGTATGCAAGGCTTCCTATTTTCTATTGTGACTAAAATATGGGTTTATGAGTTTATCAAATCATTGCATTTTGTTTTTGTGTAGATTTTACACAACTTTTTTTGGAATTGAGGTTCTACATCAATACCAAAAGTAAGACCTTTGCCGTTTACCTTTTCGCTGTGCATTAAAGTGAAAGAAAAGCCTAAGTCCAAAAGTTTTCCCTCCCCTCTCCTGCTACTTATTCTACCTAACCCGCATAAAGAAAAGATCTGTAGTCTTACCTATTTTTAATCCTGTCCATTCACTTGTTCCTGCAGCTTTGGCTCCGGGAGCGCTCGACAATGGCTGTGAATTCTGGGAGCCACGGCTATATAACCATAGGATTCCATGGCCCAGCCTTTCTCGGTGCTCCCTCCTCTCCCCTGCAGCAGCTGCTCACTGACACAAGGGCCTCTGAGCTGTGCACTCACGTGATCAGACCAAAGTAGATTAAAAATAAGTACACACTTCAATTATTTTATTTTTTTTAACACAGGTTAATCAGGATAGATAGGATGAGGGGGGAGAGACCAATTTTAAGAATAGTTAGACTTGAGCTTTTCTTTCACTTAAAAGTATAAGTATATAAACACCAACCATATATACAAAACATATATAAAAAGTGCAGCATATGAAAACATATGAAGTGAATAATGAGAGAATTCAGTGACAAAAAATATATAAATTAAATATAAATGAATCTCAGTGTAACCAACAAAATGGTGTAACAATAAAGTCCTTCCAATATAAATCTTTGTCAGTGGTGTGTTGATATCAATCACGGCAAATAGTGTTCAGTCCCACACAGTGCTCTGAAATCCAATGTGCGATCCACCACCACTATGCACTCACCAGAGAGCTACTTGTTCAGTAGCATGTATGTCATTGGGTCTATACCATCCACTCTCCGGTGGCTCTACTAATCTGGTTCAATCCTAAATAAAGATGCTCTCCACACAGAGCCCAGAGATTGATATATAGTGTAGTATTTATTTAAATGTATTCCATTGATATCAACACACCACTGACATACAGATTTATATTGGAAGGACTGTATTGTTAACCATTTTGTTGGTTACACTGAGATTCATTTATATTTAATTTTATATATTTTTCGTCACTGAATTGTCTCATTACTCCATATGTTTTCATGCGCTGCACTTTTTATATATTTTGTTCGTTGAGATGTTTTTCACTATCTCTTGTGCTAGCTGCTCCCGTCTCTATAGCGCTTGCCATTTGCTTCTGAAATATTGACAAAACAACTTTACTGAGCACATAGAACCATTTACAGTATATCAGTCACTGCCCCCAAAAGGAGCTCAAGGTATCCATAGACATTAGATTTTCTAATAGACATTAGTCTTCTTGTAGGATGAAGAATAAAGTGTATGTAGCCAAAGCTTTTTATAATGTTTTGGATGGAATATTAAAGGCTTATTTTCCTCATCCAGAGAAGCAACAGGAAGATTCCTCCTGTTCTGGTGTTAACTCGGTTTCTCATTACTTTTTTTTTCTCCATGAAAATGGACATTAATACAAATAGAGAAGGTGAATCTTCTGGCAATGAAAAATTTAAAGGGGTTCTAACTCTACCCTACTCTATGTAAAACGTAAAATAAAAAGTTTTGACTATACATACACTTTAAATGTCATTGTGATGTCTGCAAACACTAAGGACCAAGACGAATCTTGGGGGAGGAATATTGGTCAGATTGGTCAGAAAACGTGTTCCTCTTGTAAACAAGTATTGGAGGTGCTTCATTGATCTCTCCTCTCGCTGTCAAAGTGCTACTCTTCCCCTACCTACCATACCACTGGGTGCCTGTTAACAGAGAATATAGTTCAGACCTCTGACTCTATAAAGCTTTATCCAGGTATTTCTCTTCCCTTCTTCTCATTAAATTCTCAAGACGGTTACAACTGCAGCTTCTGCTCCAAGCATGACCTTTTCTTCTTCTCCATTCCGGTCACCTTTCATACTCTCACCTTCAGCACAGCTCATATTCCTGAACCATTATCTGGAACTTCCTTTCTCATTCTAACTTTTTATACTTCAGAGCTCACCTCTCTAGACAATGTCCATTTCTATTACACATTCTCTTTAGTCACAGATCTGTCCATACGTTCTTTTGACGCTACTTGACAAGGCACCGACTGTCACCATACATCACCTTTTAATTCTTATTCCCTAAAATGTTGTACCTGACCTTGATTCTTTTGCAGGGTGAGCTTATGGTCACTTTTATTGTATTTTACTTATGTTCAGATAATTATTTTTGCTGCACATTTTATGCTAGGCAGTTGTATGCAGTCATCACAGTCGGTGTACTGAAGGAGTTTAAAATGTTTACTTTAAAAAGTGAATGCTGTCTTTGCAAAGTGAGCATTCATTGGACTAGAGAAGGTAAGGTACAGCTATGTCTACTTTAAACAACCAAACGTGTGCTAGGAAAATATATTTCTTTATTTTATTTATCTTCCTTCACACATGATTTGGTATTCAAAGTGAACATGGGATCAACCATTTGCTTGCTTTCACTTTGCAAGGTAACCATACTCTTTGAACATTTTACATTTGTAAGTGGATGGCCGTTTGGTAAATTAGCCTTTTAATGTCGATTTATGTTTTTGTATGTGAGAAATGTAAAAAAAGCTTGTGCCAAAGAAATAAAGCTCAATTAATAAATGCTGCTGTTCAAACGATGAAAAAACATCAAAATATTATAATAAAACAGCGCAAACAAAATTAATTTATTAATTAAAAATAAAGAAAAGTCCAAATAAGTGCCAAATAAAAGTCCCGTGCTCCAAAGGAAAAAAAACTGATTAAAAATGATATATATTTTCCAGCGTGCTGACATCATCTGTGATAAATCAATTTTCACCCACACTCACCAATCAAGTGGATTAATAGCTTGGGAATCCACTTGAGTGTGGGTGAAAATTGATTTATCACAGATGATGTGAGCACACTGGAAAATATATATCATTTTTAATCACAAAATTTTGCTTTGGAGCACGGGACTTTTGTTTGGGACTTATTTGGACTTTTATTTCTTTATTTTTTAATTTATAAATTAGTTTTGTTTGCGCTGTGCTTTAATATAATGTTTTTGTATGTGTATAAGCTATATATAACTTGTATTTCTTGGGTTTTGTTGTAGAGTGCTACAGGATATGATGGAGCTATATAAGTTTTAAAAGATGATAAGTTTTCTTTAGGAAACTTCAATCATCTGGGCTCCCTAATTAAATTGTTTATGTGAACATAGACCTCAGACCAGGCTGTAGAAGCATCTCCCTGCCTCAGCCTGCACTGGGCTGAGCATCCTCCTGGGATCTGCGAGTTGTACAAAACACTTATGTTGGTGACTGCCATAGACAATAATGGGCTGCCTGGGAGTAAATCATTGCACAGGCCCAGACACTGGGAGACAGCAACACTCTACCTCCTCTATCATGTTAATGATCGTGGAGAGGGTGATACAGTGTGGATTTTTTTTTTTTTTGCTAAACTTTTCTTATCCTTAAAAGTGTCTCTAAAGTCCAAACTTTTCTTTTTAGTTACAGATCTTGGTTAGGGTTTAGAATGGTGTCTGTCTCTGCTGGGGGGATTCACCTTCTCTATTTGTCACAGAGAAAGTTATCAAAAATCCCAAATCCTAATTTATCACCAGATTGGGAACTGAGGAACAATCATCTATTGAGGAAAATTGTTGCTGTGACAACTGTCATGGGAATTCCTCTCATTTTGGAGAGGTTTATTCTCACTTCCTGTTGTGTCTACAGTGCAGAATGGAAAGGGAAATATTCCTAATGGGATAAAGATGGCAAAAAAAAATCCCTCCTTTATCTAAAACTAAAAAAAGTTGCCCAGGACCAATAAAGGACTTATGTTAAAACAACCTGGAAGGTAGGTCATTTATGTTATATTGTAAAGCGCTGAGAAAACTGTTGGCGCTATATAAATCCTGTATAATAATAATTTATTTTACTTGCAAATTTATTGTGCAAAATTTAAACAGAGAAGAGCAATGGCAGTGAAAAGATCAAGCGGGTCCATTGAGTCTGCCCCATTTTTATATTTATATATACTGTGTGTTTATGTATGTGTGTGTGTGTGTGTATATATATATACGTATGTATATGTGTGTGTATGTATGTATGTATGTGTGTGTGTGTGTGTGTGTGTGTGTGTATATATATATATATATATATATATATATATAATATATATATACATACATACATACACACACTGATCTACTAACTATACCACTTACAGGTAAAGTGAATGATATTGATTATCTCATTACAATGGCATCTGAAAGTGGGTGGGATATATTAGACAGCAAGTGAACATGTTGCCCCCAAAGTTGATGTGTTGAAATTGGAAAAAACGGGCGAGCATATAGATTTGAACGACTTCGTCAAGGGTCAAATTGTAATGGCTAGATGCCTGGGTCAAAGGAACTCCAAACCTTTAGCTCTTGTGGGATGTTCCCAGTCTGCAGTGGTCAGGACCAACCAAAAGTGGTCCAAGGTTAGAAAACTGACGATCCGTTGAAAACTAACGATTCATTGGTGGTCAAGGCTCATTGATGCACATGCGGAGTAAAGGTTGGCCTGTGTAGTCCTATCCAATAGAAGAGTTACTGTAGCTGAAATGCTGAAAAAGTTCATGTTGGTTCCAATAGAAAGGTGTCAGAACATCATAGTTTGTTGTGTATGGGGCTGTGTAGCCGCAGACCGGTCAGGGTGCCTATGCTGACCCGTGTCCACAGCAAAAAGCGCCTATAATTGCCACGTAAGCTTCAGACCTGGACCACAGGGCAATGAAAGAAGGTGGCCTGGCCTGATGAATCACACTTTCTTTTACATCATGTGAATCTCAACCTACTGTTGACTGACTCACTATCCCTGCTGGATGTCTATTTCAAGCATCAACTACTCTTTCAGTTAAATAATTCTTGCTAGTTTGAATTCATGAGTTGAATAATTGGAATTTACTCATTGCCAATTAGGTAAAAGCAATTGCTGCCCTGTGAAGCATTTGCCCAGAACTTATATCTGTTGTTGAAGTTGTTGCCTGAAGTCTGTCTTCTTTGGAGAGACAATTTTCATTGTGGGATATAGGATTGTCAAATTGGCATTTACTATGGGATTTTGCAATAATGTAACTATTATGGTTTCAGTAATCGCAAGCACATCATGACCCAATTCAGCTGCCAATAAGTGTACTAAAAATAAGGTTTCTTGTTAAATGTTCTGTATCTAAACTTGTATTTTATCTTAGGTGATGGACATTATTATGTACTGTTTGGAAGGATCTTTGCTGAAGAAAAAAGGACTACAGGATTGCTTCCCTTCCATTTGCCGGTAAGTCTAATGCTGCTGTGCAATGCACATTATTCAGTCCCTGAAATCCAAACTTAAGCCTGGTACACGTGGGCTGCAAATTGGCCTGTTTAGCAGGAACCGGACGACTTTCAGTCAATGTGTACTGCTGTCTCTTCAACAGAAGCAGATTTAATGACTGGCCTCTGTCAAACAGGCATGCTGGAAAACCAGCATTTGATCAGTGCTCACAGCCAATGGCTGCTAGAACTGCTCAGTGTATTCTGCTGGGGTGGGGAAAAAATTTCCCTATCAGAATACAGTAGCACAGCGGGTGAGATCCTTGCAACCACATTACATCTGTTGATACAGGGATCTATCAGGTTTTTTTCATTAATCCTCTGGCTGAACGGGAAATGAAAAAAACGTTTGTGTATACCCAGCTTTAAGGCACCAGTCTACCTAAAAGTAATGTAAAAGGTATATGTGAAGATTGGTGTGCTTAGAGCCAATTTACATGCAGTGCAATGCTATGCGATTTAAGCCCATTCATTTTGAACGAGCCGAATCGCACTGGACCATGCCAAAAGTAGTCCTTAGTCATCTATATATAAAAAAAACAGTTGATAATTACCGCGCTCTAATACTACCATGCCAATATTATATACTTAGAAATGCAACTAATTAATATATACTGTGAAAATATCAACTTATCAACTACCTTACCAAAATTAATCAAATTATATTACCACAGTGTCTTATCAAAAAATAAATATAAATAAAAAATGTGTGAATAAATTCAATTGTGATAATTTTACAATGTAAATATTTCATTAGAAATAAATAAATAAATTCATAAAGTCCAATGTGAAAATTGTGCAAAACAAAGAATAATTATATATATATAAATATATATATATATATATATATATATATATATAAATTAATTGAAATAAAAAATTTTTTTTAAATATATATGAAATTCAACAAAAGAAAATGTGCAAAAAAGTGCAAAAATGAAAGATGTGCAAAAAAGTTTTTTTAAAAGTTCAGCAGGGAGAAGATGATGATAATATACTCTCCATTCAAGCTGCTTATGATGGTATGGCTGGAAACATACGGCTTATCTTCTGAGCCTATATAGGCATAAGGATTTCGCCCTCCTAGAGCCTCTCCTCACTCCAATGCTCAATGTATCCTGAGGTGCTGAGTCTAAGTACTAACTGGTGTTCTTCAGAGCTCCTGCTGGTGCCGATGGAATTAGCTGCGTGTAAGTACCAGGTCCTTAAGTACGCCCCACCAGGAGATGGGCAAGCCGGGGTCCTGGCTGTGTCACTCCCGGAGGCTACACAAGGGGCACCTTGACCCCGATTTCTAATGAAATATTTACATTGTAAAATTATCACAATTGGATTTATTCACACATTTTTTTATTTTTATTTATTTTTTGATAAAACACTGTGGTAATATAATTTGATTAATTTTGGTAATGTAGTTGATAAGTTGATATTTTCACAGTATATATTAATTAGTTGCATTTTTAAGTATATAATATTGGCACAGTAGTATTAGAGCGCGGTAATTATCAACTGTTTTTTTATATATAGTAGACATCTTATGAGGGTGAGCAAAGATTCCAGCGATCTAATACACTGATTCTTAACTCCAGTGGCTCACAAGTCCATTCATATAATAGTAGTCCTTCGTCATCATCTGCCCTCTAATATATCTTGAATGCTACAACAATAAGATTTTTCTGGCATAATTCCTTATTCCTTTCCACCTAGGAGTTTGGGTGTTCCACTCACCTTTCTGTTTTCTGTGAGAATTGGAACTTCCTATAATGCAGTGTTTCTCAACTCCAGTCCTCATGGACCCCCAACAGGTCATGTTTTCAGGATTTCCATTATTTTGCACAGGTGATTTGATCAGTTTCACTGCCTTAGTAATTACCACAGCTGTTTCATCTGAGGGAAATCCTGAAAACATGACCTGTTGGGGGTCCATGAGGACTGGAGTTGAGAAACACTGCTATAATGAGACACAGGAACTCCGCAAAGAGCTCTCATCGATAGTTTCCAAGATACATGACAAAAACTGTAAGGCCTCTTTCAAGTGGGGTGCACTCCAGCTGTGATCCCCGCTGAGCAGGCAGATGACAGGTCCATGTCCACTCTACTTATGCCTGCTATCTTATGTAGCCAGTTGGATGTAAATGGATTGCCTACTCAGTTACACCCAACTGTCATCCAGTCCATTCCACTGGACAAACGGGGAATGTCTGTTTTGGATTGGATGTCGGCGGATGTAAACGGACACGTCTGTTTAGAGGAGAATGGAGGTTCCAATCAGGTCTGCCTGAAAAAACAGACAGGCAGACCCAGTCGGAACGTTCGCGTGAAAGGGGTCTGAGGAGGTTTAATGGTGGCCAGATATGTAATGATCAGATCAAACCTTTCTTCATTGAATTGGACAATATGAATGAATCTATAAATTATTGAAAAGACACACATTGTGTCATCGTTCAATTTTGAGCAAAAACTATCTATTTCATCAAAATTAATTTGATCCTTCTGGATGGAAAATCTGATCATAGGAAAGTAGATGGATGGATATGAACGTTATGTGTATGGCACATCAAACAATCTTTTTTTCTATGGAAGGGAAGGGTGAGTTAGGTTAGGCCAGGACAAATGGGCAAACAGAGTAAATTCACTTTGTTTTATAGTACACTTATCTGTTAAAGTGATCAGACATAGAATTATAGAAGCCCAATTCCTGAGAAAAGGTCACATTGGAGATATCTGACTGCTCTTACCCCCAGACTCTCACTCACATAACTGTGCAAACTCTGGGGATTCAGGCATACATGTTTATGAAAAGATCCTTGCCAAAATAGATCTTTCAGCTGTCAAATTGTACTCACATGTCTCGCTACCTGTGATATCTGTGACCCACCTGAGTAGTTTCTTATCCAAGCTTTGTTTTCCTAAAAGTGGCCGCATTGCTTTTTTGATTAATCCAATTTGTGAAGTAGATAAAAAGTGAAAAAAAGCTCCGCTCTCTGAATGAATGCCAGATAGGTTTTCAGCACTATGCTGGAGAATCAAACAAAAACACTTTTCAGCTAAGCTGTAAGAGTGTGCGCTCAGTGCTCCTTTATACAATTATACAAGTAATGGTCACTGTGACAGCAGAGCTTTCTATTGAGATGTGTATCCCTTCCATTGGAGCAGCTGTGGGTTTAGGGTTCTGAGGTTTCATGCTTTGTTTTTTTTTTTTAGTTGAACTTGATAAAGGCAGTAGTCGGGGGTTTCTGCCTTTGTGAAGAAGGATTTTGGTAAAATGCCGTTAGGCCTTGACTGGCCTGCTGTGCTTACATATCTGTTCCCCAGGAGTCTTTGACAGAGATCATGTAACCAGTGCCCCATGAGCGGGCACTGCAGAACCTTTACAAAATGTCATTTTTGAAGGTTAAAGCGGAGCTCCAGTCTCTGATGAAAAAAAATAAAAGCCGGCAGCTACAAAAACTGTAGCTTTTAACTTTTAAAAAACAGACACTCACCTGTCCCTCGATCCAGCAGTGTCCTCACCACAGCCAGGTTCACCAGCCGTCCTGTGTCAGCTTAAGTGTGGGCATCCGGTTGTGACAGCTTGCGGCTTCACAGCTGTGTGCCCACTGCACATGTGCGAGCGGCGCTACGCATTGTGAATGGTCCTGCAGTCCTCTGAGACCTGTCACGTGTCCCAGAAGACAGAGTAGGGGGAGGAGAACTTCCCATTCTGATTGTCTAGGTGACGCAGCGGAGGTGGTCAAAACCCACTCCCCCCTGCTCTTTAAAGGTGCTAATTCCTTCCCCTTTTCGGTGGAGCTCTGCTTAACCTCTTCACGCTTAAGGGTAAAACAAATCTAAATGTCTAGGCAGAATTTTGCAACTTTGACATGTGTTAGTAAAACCGTACATATCATCACAATTACTTTGTACATCCAGGTGAATTATACTGCGTTTCTTGCAGGACAAATTGGGCTTTCATTTGGTGGTAAATGGTAATGGGTATCTATTGATTTGTTTTTATTATCAAAAGAAAACTGGCCCAAAAAAGTAAAAAAAAAAAATTTTTTTTAATTTAGCTGTGTGTTTCTTGTTACTACCATAACCTACCACCAAAGAACAACCCAAAATTAATTATCCAGCTCTTGGCGATTGCAGCGATACCATATATGTGTGTGTTATTTGTTGTTTGCACCCGTAGTACTGCCCAGAAACAATAGTGCACATTTTGTTTTTGTCTTTTTTTTGTCTTTTTTTGTTTTGTTTTTTTAACCTAAAACACATTGACACTCACTGACACCAATTTTTTTTTTTTTTTATAAATCCTGACCTTTTGACCTTGACCTTTAACCCTGACCTTGACCCAAACAATAACCCTGGCACTGAACTAGATCACACCTTGATCTAGATATTTTTTCTTTCTTCTTTTTTCTTTTAATAATGAATTATTTATCCTTTTTTTTTTTTTACAAACTTTTTTTTCTCTCTATGCCAGGAGTTCGAGAGATACAATGTGTCTCTCTTCTCCTTTCATAGAGAGAGAGAAAAAAACAAGGGGCCGGGCTGCAGTGACTGATCACCAATCAGAGGCTATCACAGCGATCATGTGACCCGGAATCGGGAGTCCCGGGTCCCAATCGTTAGAACGGGACCTGGGGCTCTCAGTGACACTGCAGTCTTTGTGCTGGGAGCGCGCATTGCGGCACGCTCCCAGCAGAAAAACAGGTACGCAAATATGCAGCCCCATGGAAAAAAGCCCAGTTCCGTGAGGCCGCATATTTGTGTGACGCCGACATCAAGGGGTTAAGTTCACTTTACTACAAAAAAGTAATTTTTGCAGTAACAAAAATGTGCAATTATACGTTTTTTTAGAGCATGCAAAGCATTGCACTCGTGATCAGTAGATCACGGGTGCAATGTCAAGCTCCTGCAGACACTGCTGACAGCTATCTGCCTGTACTTACATACAGGCAGACAGTTACTCAGCTGCAGGAAGTGTCAGTGAACTATGAGGCCACTGATGAGTACCCATGTAGGTAATTGAGAACTACAAGCTGTCTGCCACTGTGGCAGACGGCACTTCTAGTTCATTCATTCACAGAAGCGTTTTTAAAACATGATAGCGAATGCGGAGAGGGAAACCCCCACCTGCTGTCACGGGGTGGTGGCGCTTGCCTACATATATGTATACCACATTACTAAAGGCAAACTTATCCTTTTAAAGGAGAAGGGGCTTTAGCCTTTTTTTTTTTTTTTTGTGTACAGATGGAGCTTTAAAAGATCCATTTTGTTATATAGTATAGATCCATTTTAAAAGCAAAATCATTTTTGTATGATGTGTACATTTACCAAGATGCTTGTGTAACCAATAAACATCCTTAGCCTAATTATAAAACTGTATATATGGGAATAAATATTGTCTGCGGGTCGATGGGCTTTCATATACTGTTTGGAACTGCTTGTTCAACAGAAGCCTTTTGTCAGAGTTAATTGAAAAGTAACCTTTTACTATCTTGCATCTTAATTACTTGGCCCTTTACATGGGCCTCCGTGATGAAATCCCTCTTGTAAAATGTGAGTTATTTGCTGTCCAGGTCTCTATTAAATCTGCTTGTTAATATCCGTGAGCTGTAACAAGCGAAATTGTAAGCAAATGATTCCATCTGCACCATGCCAGTGTTAGAGGAGTGAGCTGACAGCACAAGAATGAATGTGCAAGGCTGGTGATTCTTTACGTTTTGGATTTACAAGGGCCTCTTCTAACAGTTACCTGTGGTATTCATAGTATTTTAACCCAGCTACTGTTGTCTAAATGAATGTTCTGTAACATTCCCAGAATTCCAGAGCATAACGTACCTGCCACCTCTCCTGCTGATGTAAAATTTAAAGCCCAGTTCTGAGAAATTCTAAAGTGGGGCTGTTCCCACTCTGCAAGAGTTACCTGTCTGTTTAGCCTTGGTGAGAGTAAACGTTCTTTAACTTACCTGATCCTCCACCCCCTGACAGATGGAGCTCCCCCATGTTCCAGCAGTGGATTGTCCCTTCGTGTCATCACATCCAATGCATGGCTATTTATCCTGCATTACCCTTGATGATGTCAGGACCGTAAACCAGCCATAGATGGAGCGATTTTCTTTCTTGAAACCATGGATTGCAGGAAAGAAAATCGCTTGATTCCCCCATCAACACAGATGGTGTTGATGGGGGAATCCCACCCGCAGAGTCATTGTGTTCTCTGAGAAGACAGTGATTACTGCTAGCAGATATTATAATTGCATGTAAATCCGACAGGCTGATTGTACCCGAGTTGATCGATCAATCAACTTGCCCATACATGGTTCGAATCTTAGCTGGTCGCAGGTGAACTGGTCGAGATTCAAACTATCTAAGCTGGCTTTAGACCACTGGAACCTAAGGGGAGAAGATGCCACAGGGACTGGTCTAGCAGTGCGGAGGGTCAGGTAAATAACTCTACCTTAAAGTGGAACTATTCTGCATCTGAGCACCACAAAACAAAAACACTATTTAATTCATTTTTAATATCCAAAGCACTACTCACCCATCCATCCATGTCTCCATGCTTTATTTTGCTGAGAAATCACTTGATAAACACCCCCTAGTATTTCTGGCCATGGCCATCTTGAGTAAGGGTTGATGATTCATGCAGCATTTACTTCCTGGAATCCATCTGCCATTAGTTCAGGTATGCAGGTAGGAGGGTGTGCTTAGCTAAGAAAAGCCCTCCTGAAGACTGCTGGGATATATGACATCATTTGCCTAGGCATGGAAAACAGAAAGTGACAGAGGAAATGTAGAAAAAAAAGTTTAAAACAAGTAAATATAATATTCCTTCCTATTTACTAATGCTAGCAGCATAAGGATTAAAAATAGTCATTGTTGACTGAGAGCGTTCCACTTTAACAGGTCCTCTAAACCTAAATGAGCAATTCACCCTTTTCAGTGCAGGTGCAGGCACACTGCAAGGTATAATTTTTTTCCTGGAGTAGCTGTAAACCCTTACACTATACCCAGTGAAGTGACTGGCCTCAGATGATACACACAGACGAAACAAATCCTCCTACATAACTTTTTACCTGCCTATCTGCAGTCTGCTTTTCTCTGCATCCATTCAAAGTGATGAATTTATAAAGCTTGTCTGAGAGTTCAGAAAAAATGGGGCAGAGAGCTGATATACTGTAGAGCTCAGTGAGGAGAGCTCTGAGAGCTGATTGGAGGGAAGGGACACACCCCCCTTCACACAGCTCACAGGAACAGAGCTGGGGCTGTCAATCTGCTGGAGGTCCCTCCCCTGTCACTATTTTCTCTTGATGTCAGGAAAACTTGTCAGAAGTGATTCATAATGATAGCAGATTAACGAGGCATCAGACAGAAATGACACTTAGTGCTCTTGAGACAATTACACACTATAGAGGGATATGCTTTGTTCATATTTCATGTCTAAGGTTTACAACCTCTTTAACGGTTTATTTTGTACAAGTGATTGTTGTCCTCTGCTTGAAGTGTATGTCGAGGATAAATGGAAAGAAAAATACTTACAATATATCTCTGCAATGCATTCATAGTTTGAGACTTCTGTGAGCACAGAAAAATACCAGTTGATCTGCAAGAAGTACAGAAAGATCCTATCTTCCTGTTAGAGCTGACAATACAATGCCCGAGCTGTACTAAAAACTTTGCAAAAGCAGCACACATTACACAATGTTAGGCACACAGTTAACCCTTTAATTGCCCCTGGGTGTTAACTAGAGATGAGCGAAGAAATGAAAAATTCGATTCGGCTGATTCGGCGAATTCCAGTGTGAAATTCGATTCGATGCGAATTTCTCCGCTACGAAGATGACTTATTTAAAGGGTTTCTAGGCTTCAGAGAGCCTTTAAATTAGTGCAGAACACTGTACCTTTAATTTAAATGCCCTTGGAGATGAGGAAGGAGAAGGAGAAGGATGAGAAGAAGGAGAAGGAGAAGGATGAGAAGAAGGAGAAGGAGAAGGATGAGAAGAAGGAGAAGGAGAAGGATGAGAAGAAGGAGAAGGATGAGAAGAAGGAGAAGGATGAGAAGAAGGAGAAGGAGAAGGATGAGAAGAAGGAGAAGGAGAAGGATGAGAAGAAGGAGAAGGAGAAGGATGAGAAGAAGGAGAAGGATGAGAAGAAGGAGAAGGATGAGAAGGAGAAGGATGAGAAGGAGAAGGATGAGAAGAAGAAGGCTGAGAATAAGGAGAAGGATGAGAAGAAGGAGAAGGAGAAGGATGAGAAGAAGGAGAAGGATGAGAAGAAGGAGAAGGAGAAGGATGAGAAGAAAGAGAAGGATGAGAAGGAGAAGGATGAGAAGAAGAAGGATGAGAAGAAGAAGGATGAGAAGAAGAAGGATGAGAAGAAGAAGGATGAGAAGAAGGAAAAGGATGAGAAGAAGAAGGATGAGAAGAAGGAGAAGGATGAGAAGAAGGAGAAGGATGAGAAGAAGGAGAATGATGAGAAGAAGGAGAATGATGAGAAGAAGGAGAAGGAAGAGAAGAAGGAGAAGGAGAAGGATGAGAAGAAGGAGAAGGATGAGAAGAAGGAGAAGGATGAGAAGAAGGAGAAGGATGAGAAGAAGGAGAAGGATGAGAAGAAGGAGAAGGAGAAGGATGAGAAGAAGGAGAAGGATGAGAAGAAGAAGGATGAGAAGAAGGATGAGAAGGAGGAGAAGGATGAGAAGAAGAAGGATGAGAAGAAGAAGGATGAGAAGAAGGAGAAGGATGAGAAGAAGGAGAAGGAAGAGAAGGAGAAGGATGAGAAGAAGGAGAAGGATGAGAAGAAGGAGAAGGATGAGAAGAAGGAGAAGGATGAGAAGAAGAAGGATGAGAAGAAGGAGAAGGATGAGAAGAAGGAGAAGGATGAGAAGAAGGAGAATGATGAGAAGAAGGAGAAGAAGGAGAAGGATGAGAAGAAGGAGAAGGATGAGAAGAAGGAGAAGGATGAGAAGAAGGAGAAGGATGAGAAGAAGGAGAAGGATGAGAAGAAGGAGAAGGAGAAGGATGAGAAGAA
Source organism: Staurois parvus (assembly GCF_062004578.1). Classification (NCBI taxonomy): domain Eukaryota; kingdom Metazoa; phylum Chordata; class Amphibia; order Anura; family Ranidae; genus Staurois; species Staurois parvus. Next base: position 854,504 of record NW_028318309.1, on the reverse strand, counting down.
AAAGGATGAGGAGAAGGAGAAGGATGAGAAGAAGGAGAAGGATGAGAAGGAGAAGGAGAAGGATGAGAAGAAGGAGAAGGATGAGAAGAAGGAGAAGGATGAGAAGAAGGAGAAGGATGAGAAGGAGAAGGATGAGAAGAAGGAGAAGGAGAAGGATGAGAAGAAGGAGAAGGAGAAGGAGAAGGATGAGAAGAAGGATGAGCAGAAGGAGAAGGATGAGAAGAAGGAGAAGGATGAGAAGAAGGAGAAGGATGAGAAGAAGGACAGTTCTGTGACAGTTTCTGTCTATTTCTGACAGTTCTGGGACATTCACTCCATACAGCGGTTTCAACCGCTGTATGGAGGGAATGTCATAGAACTGTCAGAAATAGACTATTAATGACAGTTCTGGGACTGTCCTTCCATGCAGCGGTTGAAACATTGTATGTATTTGTTTCCATAAATGGATCCATTTATGGAAACAAATACATACAATGTTTCAACCGCTGTATGGAAGGACAGTCCCACAACTGTCATTAATAGTCTATTTCTGACAGTTCCATGACATTCCCTCCATACAGCGGTTAAAACAGCTGTATGCAGTGAATGTCCCAGAACTGTCATAAATAGTCTATTTCTGATAGATCTGGGACATTCACTCCATACAGCTGTTTTAACCGCTGTATGGAGGGAATGTCATGGAACTGTCAGAAATAGACTATTAATGACAGTTGTGGGACTGTCCTTCCATACAGCGGTTGAAACATTGTATGTATTTGTTTCCATAAATGGATCCATTTATGGAAACAAATACATACAATGTTTCAACCGCTGCATGGAAGGACAGTCCCAGAACTGTCATTAATAGTCTATTTCTGACAGTTCCATGACATTCCCTCCATACAGCGGTTAAAACAGCTGTATGCAGTGAATGTCCCAGAACTGTCATAAATAGTCTATTTCTGACAGTTCTGGGACATTCACTCCATACAGCGGTTTCCGGCAAAAAGTGTATGTGCAGAGTTCCTCTATTCTGCAGATACACTTAGAGGAGCTCTGCAGATACACTTAGAGGAGCTCTGCACATACACTTTTTTCCGGTTTGGAATTATTCTTATTTTCATCCTACTTCTTCTTCTTCTTCATCCTCATCCTCTTCTTCTTCTGAGGATGAGGATGAAGAAGAAGAAGAAGAAGAAGTAGGATGAAAATAAGATTAATTCCAAGCCGGCAAAAAGTGTATGTGCAGAGCTCCTCTAAGTGTATCTGCAGAGCTCCTCTAAGTGTATCTGCAGAATAGAGGAACTCTGCACATACACTTTTTGCCGGCTTGGAATTATTCTTCTTTTCATCCTACTTCTTCTTCTTCTTCTTCTTCATCCTCATCCTCAGAAGAAGAGGATGAGGATGAGGATGAGGAAGAAGAAGAAGAATGAAAAGAAGAATAATTCCAAGCCGGCAAAAAGTGTATGTGCAGAGTTCCTCTATTTCTGACAGTTCTCTCACAGCTTCTTCACATGTACAGCGGTTGAAATATCTGTATCCTAAATGGAAACTAATAGATACAAATTGTATCTATTAGTTTCCATTTAGGATACAGATGTTTCAACCGCTGTACATGTGAAGAAGCTGTGAGAGAACTGTCAGAAATAGAGGAACTCTGCACATACACTTTTTGCCGGCTTGGAATTATTCTTCTTTTCATCCTACTTCTTCTTCTTCTTCTTCTTCTTCTTCTTCTTCTTCTTCATCCTCATCCTCATCCTCTTCTTCTGAGGATGAAGAAGAAGAAGAAGTAGGATGAAAAGAAGAATAATTCCAAGCCGGCAAAAAGTGTATGTGCAGAGTTCCTCTATTTCTGACAGTTCTCTCACAACTTCTTCACATGTACAGTGGTTGAAACATCTGTATCCTAAATGTAAACTAATAGATACAATGTTTCAACCGCTAAACATGTGTTCCTTCTGTCAGAGAACTGTCAGAAATAGCGGAGCTCACTGCAGGGACACTTTTGCCGGCTGATCGGGAAATGTTCGATTCGCGCACCCGAAGTAGGCAAAATTTCGGTTTCGACACGAATCGAATATTTCCTGAAATTCGACTCGAATTCCGGTTCGCCTAGTTCGATTCGCTCATCTCTAGTGTTAACCCTTTCCTCTGTGTCATTTGTACAGCGACAGTGTATAGTATTATCACTGATCATTGTACAGGGTGCGGCAACATAACTTCCTTTTTTCAAAACGCAATAAAACCCATTTTATGAATCAGAATTGTTTTTATTGTCTTTAATAATGTAGGTACATATCTAAAGTTCTGTTTTGCACAGTTTTGAAAATCATATCAGGTAGCTGACGCCCCCCATTGTCCATACACTGAATAAGCCGATTTCTGGCGTTTTTCATGACCCTTACCAGCATAGCAGGGGGTATGTTGGCAATTTCTGCGCGGATGTTGGCCTTCAGGTCTTGTAGGGTCCTTGGACGGTTTACATAAACGCGGGATTTTAAAAAACCCCACAAAAAAAAGTCGCAAGGGGCCAAATTGGGGGAGCGGGCTGGCCACTCCAAATCGCCCCTTATTGAGATGAGGCGCTCCGGGAAGTGTTCCCTTAAAACAGCCATTGATGCTCTTGAAGTGTGAGCCGTTGCTCCGTCCTGTTGGAACCAAATGTCCCCTAAATCCAATTCATCAAGTCGTGAAAAAACAAATTCCTCCAACATATTCACATACCGGTCTGAATTCACTGTCACTGTGACCTCATTTTCTTCAGAGAACCAGGGACCAATAATCCCAGCTGACTGACCTGGAAGAGAACAAAAACGTTAGAACTACGCCTGTCGCCTGAGACCACTCCCGCCCCGCTATGGCCGCTACAGCCTGAATTGCACGCATTTCAAAAAAGGAAGTTATGTTGCTGCACCCTGTATTAGTGTCACTGGAGATGTCAGTGTCGGTCAGTTCCCACCCACTGTCAGATTGCCCACCACACTATCACAGTCCCATTATAAGTTGCTGATCACCGCCAGTACTGGTAAAATAAATGAATAAAAATTCCAGTCTATATACCATAGTTTGTAGACACTTTAACTTTCATACAAACCAATCAATATAGACTTTTTGTTTGTTGTTTTTTTTTTTTATCAAAGACATGCAGAATACATTTCTCGTGCTTCAGTTTATGTGCAAATTTGATTTATTTTTTTATTGGATATTTTTTATAGCAGAAATTAAAAATGATTGTGGGTTTTTTTCAAAGTTTTCGGTCTTTTTTTTCGTTTTATATAGTAAAAAATTAAAAAAAAAAAAAACAGTGGTGATCATATACCACCAAACGAAAGTTCTATTTGTTTGAATAAAAATAATAATTTCATTTGGGTGTAGTATTGCATGACCGCACAATTACCAGTTAAATTAGAGCAGTGCAGAATAGCAAAAAATTCCCTGGTCATGAAGGGAGTAAAGCCTTCCAGGGCTTAAGTAGATAATATTATATTACAGTCCTGTCGGAATATCTGCAAAACAGCATTTTAGGTCTTTTTACATGTTTTTTTTCTGTATATAAAAATTGTAACTCTGATGATATGTACCTAATTCAACCTCTAATAGTATGTACATCTCTTCTGTCATTTTCAGTGTGGATTACATATTTCGGTCCCTAACCAAATAACTGGTTATTTATATTTACCACTGCATATAAATTGAGGAATAAATTGTTTTTTTAAAGACTTTACATATTAAAGCTGAGCTGCGCCCAAAAGGGGAAGTTCCACTTTAAGCCTTTGTCCCCCGCTCTCCATTAAGGATTGGCACCTTTGGGGAGCCCAAATTTGACAGGTACCAGCTCCCACTTCTGCTGCGATGGCCTAGGCCAGGGGTCCTCAAACTGCGGCCCGCCGAGGCCATTTATCTGGCCTGCCGGCAGGGGCATATTTTCTACGAGGAAGGGGACACCAAGTACAGGGGTGGGCAGGGGGCTGCTGTATCTTACCTGGCTCCGGTCCCAGTCCCACGACGATCCAGTCCAAGAAGCGCTGCTCCTTCATTCACTCCGGCCACTCCCTCACTCGATGTTCGCGCTGCCAGTCGGCTCCACCTCCTAACCGGTGATTGGGCGCCAGAACTGTAGCTCAGGAAAAGCACACAGATGGCCAGTCACCTGCGAGGAGGCGGAGCCGAGCGGCCCCGCGAACATCGAGTGAAGGAGAGGCCGGAGTGAAGAAGGACAGCTGACAGATAAGTGTGCCGTGCAGATGGTGCTGCTGCAACCAGGTATGCTGGCTGCAGCAGCACCATTCTGGAGCAAGGGTCAGCAAGTTAAGTGTCATTGGTGTCAGTGGGAGGAATAGTGCCCCATCACTGGTGTCACTGATACTAATGATGGGGCATTATTCCTCCCACTGACACCAATGATGGGGCACTATTCCTCCCCCCACTGACACCAACGATGGGGCACTATTCCTCCCCCCCACTGACACCAACGATGGGGCACTATTCCTCCCCCCCACTGACACCAAAGATGGGGCACTATTCCACCCCCCACTGACACCAACGATGGAACACTATTCCTTCCCCCACTGACACCAATGATGGGGTACTATTCCTCCCACTGACACCAATGTTGGGACACTATCTCCCCCCCCCACTGACACCAATGACGGGGCACTATTCCCCCCCCCCCCCACTGACACCAATGACGTACTATTCCTCCCACTGACACCAAAGATGTGGCACTATTCTTCCCACTGACACCAATGATGGGACACTATTCCTCCCACTGACACCAATGATGGGACACTATTCCTAGATTGTAAGCTCGAAAGAGCAGGGCCCTCGATCCCCTCATGTTTTGCATTGTATTGTTATTGCTCTGTCACATGTTCTGTCCCCCTTTGTAATGTACAGTGCTGAGCAAACTATTGGCGCTTTATAAATACTGTATAATAATAATAATTCCTCCCGCTGACACCAATGTTGGGACACTATCCCCTTCCCCCACTGACACCAATGACGGGGCACTATCTCACCCCCCCCCTACACACACACTGACACCAAGGATGGGGCACTATTCCTCCCAACACTGACACCAACAATGGGGCACTATTCCTCCCCCCACTGACACTAATGATGGGGCACTATTCCTCCTCCCACTGACACCAATGATGGGGCACTATTCCTCCCACTGACACCAATGATGGGGCACTATTCTTCCCACTGATAGCAATGATGGGGCACGTTTCTTCCCCCTGACACCAATGATGGGGCTCGTTTCTTCCCACTGACACCAATGATGGGGCTCGTTTCTTCCCACTGACACCAATGATGGGGCACTATTCCTCCCACTGACACCAGTGATGGGGCACGTTTCTTCCCACTGACACCAGTGATGGGGCACGATTCTTCCCACTGACAACAATGATGGGGCACGATTCTTCCCACTGACACCAATGATGGGGCACTATTCCTCCCACTGACACCAATGATGGGGCACTATTTCGCTCCATAAGACACACTTGGGGGGAAATGTCTGTGTGTCTTATGGAGCGGGCGGCCCAGTATTCCCGCTGCCGTTGTATGTCCGCAGTCTCTGGTCATCTCCTGTACTGTGTCCGCATTTGTTCATAGTTTTTTTTTTAATAAACTATAGTCCGGCCCTCCAACGGTCTGAAGGACAGTGAACTGGCCTCCTGTTTAAAAAGTCTGAGGACCCCTGGCCTAGGCGATCGGAAGCAGAAGTTGTCCTCCTCCCCTCCCTCCCTGTAGTCTTTTGGGACACGTAACAGGTCCCAGAAGACTACGGGGCCATTCACAAAGCACAGCGTTTCTCCCGCATACACAGTGGGCACCTGGCTGTGAAGCCGCAGGCTATCACAGCTGGGTGCCCACACTGAAGATGCCGGTGTCAGGGAAAGAAGACGGCCGGTGAAACCAGCGGTGGTGAGGCGGTAGCTGTATTTTAAAAGTCAGTAGCTGCTGACTTTTATTTTTTATTTTTTTCAGGTGGAACTCCGCTTTAACTAAATCATACACCAAACTTTATTTGAAGGTTTTTATCTGATTAGTCAATGTATATAAATAATAATCGGCCAACTAACGATTATGAAAATAATTGTTAGTTGCGTCCCCAAAAAAGACAAAACAGTAGAAAATGGGAATGTATTGAAGGAGGCACTGCATATGTTTTTTATTTTGTCCACACATTTACTTAAACGTTCTACTCAAGGGCAAGCAGCGAATTATACATTTGCAGAATGTATTGACTGTAATTGACTCCTTGGCCTCCTCTTCTCTATATTGTGCTAATGGCAAGATGGCGGTGCCCACTGGAACAGTAACTGGGCTCTAGGGACCAGACAGGGGGAGGGGGTTTGACTTGTTTTGCACTGGTGACATGTTTATAAATGGAGTATTTCACATTTGGCAATGGCCTATGTAAATAATGACAAAGGAAATGGTTGCTTCAATGTTATTGTATGACGTGAGCCTGTTGTGTCCTCCTTTATCTCACCAATGTCCTCTATGTTCCTTACAGGTTCTACATGGTCAGTTACTGTGAGCGGAGCCACAGAATAGCTGTAGGAGGGCGTCATGGCTCGGTGGCCCTGTATGACATACGCACTGGAAAATGTCAGGTAAGTGGCTCCAGGGGCCTTGCTTTCCTCATTGAACTCTTGTTAAAGAGGAGTTTTTGCAAGTTCCCTGCACTAGTCTGTTAACAAGAATATAGATCTTGTTTTTGTAATGCATGTGTATGCTGATCCTGAATCCACCATCTTGCTTCAATGCTTTATGTCCTTTACCTGGATCTAGTATGCAAATATTTCCACTACTTTGACTTTCCTGATTTGCATATATTGATCTAGTTTAATAACACATATGCCAAGGCAAAATAGAACAAATCCCCATGTGTTATTCCTTTAAAGACCCTGCAAGTACAGAGAAATTCCATTTGATCTGCCAAAAATGCACTCCACTCTTCATTCGTGTTGTGGGTTGCAACATACAGAGGGGAATTTATCGAAACTGGAGCAGATGTGCAACCATTCTGCTTCTACCTTTCATTTTCAAAGCTTTACTGAACAAGCTGAGGAAAGAAGCTGATTGGCTGTCATGCACAACTTCTTCAGATTTTCTCTACTCCCATTTTTGAAAACTTCCACCTCGAGTATTTTTGTGTACTGAACGTTGTGCCCAATGTATTTTGCTAAACTACTCAAAAGCTCCCACTCTGATTGCTTCAGCATATAAAGATTAATCATTCTGTAGTCCATGATCAGAACTATGTGGGATAAATCACTTCCTCGAGATAACACAGGTGGTGTGCATAAGACAACTCTCAATTTCTGATAAGGTAATAAGGGGTTTTTGGAGTTTTTTTGCAAATAGATATAAAAACACGTCTCCAATGGTGTATTTAGCAGACCTAAAGAGAGCATATAGAAAAGGTGATTGTTAGGGTTTATATACATTTTAGTGAAAGCAATGGGTCGGTATAATATCCAGAGATGAGGCATTATCTAAATATGGTCAACAATGGCAATTTACCACCATCTCTCAGGAAAAAGATTCTTTTAAAGTGAACCTGGTTAGCTTGATGTAGGGGGGCAGCCCTTGCCAATTTGTTTTAGGAAGAGCAAGCTCCTGGGCTGTGATCCCCATCTTCAGCTTCACTGTTTAAAAGACCACGGACTTGGAACAAGTATGCACATATTAAGATGGAACTGCCACTACTGTTCCATGTTTGTGAATAAGGGTGACACCCTGTAAATCAAGCCTGCGTATCTGATGGGTTTGATTGGCAAGAATGAATAAAAAGTTGTGGGCTAAAAATGAGAATGGTTCTGATCGCACTGAAGAAATTTAATGTGGTTTAAAAGGCAGAAGGTTTTTTTTAAGCATTTTATGCATTAAGGTAAAAAAAAAAAACTAGCCCCCAGCCCCCCTTATACTTGCCTGAGCCCCATCTCAATCCAGCGATGTGTATGAAAGCCATGGCTCTTCCGAGATCTCCTCATTGGCTCACACAGCAGCGGAACCCATTGGCTCCTGCTGCTGTTAATCAGTCAGCGAGCCATTGCGGAGGGCCTATGCCTATTCCCCTACCCGTGCCCTCCGCTCCTCACAGGACCTCCTGCTCTCTAGCTCCCTGGTCTCCTCCTCCCACGCCAGGACTTCTCTAGGACTTCCCCCATCCTCTGGAACTCCCTACCCCAATCCATCAGAATGTCACCTACCCTCCTCACCTTCAGGCGCACCCTGAAAACCCTCCTCTTCAGGGAAGCCTACCCCAACCTCACCTAACACCCGACCTCACCTAACAACTAACCTCCTCCACTCCACCCACCACTCCATCCCCCACAGCCATCTCCTCCTGTGCCACCTTCCCCTCCCTCCTAGATTGTAAGCTCGAAAGAGCAGGGCCCTCGAACCCCTTGTGTATTGTATTGTTACTGTCTTGTCTCATGTTATGTCCCCCTGCTACTGTACAGCACTGAGCATACCCTTTGGCGCTATATAAATACTGTATAATAATAATAATAATATAATAATTCACAGGAGCGCTCCTGCTTGAGTGCCCCCATAGCCAGAGGCTTGCTATTGGGGGCACTCGGCTGGGAGGGGAGCCAGGGCTGCCAGCAGAGGACCCAAAGAAAAGGATCAGGGCTGCTCTGTGCAAAACCATTGCACAGTACACCATGTTTTTTTGGTTTTTGGTTTTTTTAAAGTACAATCTTTTGAATCACTTTAAATGCTCAGAGATCTGTAATAATGACCACTCACTGGAGATGGGTTAAATATTGGGGTTGCAGCAAACCCATTTGTACCTCTCCCTTGTTTGAGAACAGCCTGCCTGCTACCTCGCAACACCCCCCTTCCGCCCTATCTCTTTACACCTTTACTATTCAGGAATTCCTAGTGCATCAGCAAAGATGAGTTGTACTTCCTAAAGAGGGTTCGTTACAGAGGGAGCTGCAGAGGAACGTTACACAGATGTTGCCTACTGCAGAGATGCTCTCCCATGCTTCTCCTGTGTTGGCCATTTAACACAATGTCACATTATTAAACACAAGGGAAACCTAGGAAAGTATTTCAGTGATGTGCACCAGGTGTACAATTTCCCTGCTGTCATTCTGCATACTAGTAAGTTTTGTTGCAAGACTGTAGTAGGTGGGGGTGCTAGAAACTTTTGACTGGTCCCTAGATCTGGATCTCTGCCACTCTTTTCAGTCCCAGGTGATGCTTGGAACAATAGGAGAACCTGTAGATAAGACACAGTAATTTCTACTCTGTACAAAGATGATTCCTGCTTTGGAAATTCAGAGAAAAAGTTTGCTTGAATTGTGCTTTGTGTTAAAAAGAAAACTCTCCCAGGCGCAATTCCCTTTGGAAATCTCCCCGGCAGCATTTCCACCAGTTAGCATGTTCCCTCGTTAAAACATTTTGCCTAATGCCGTCAAGATCGATATTTTAATGAAGAAAGTAAAGAGACAGAGCTGTTCTGTTCTGCAGGATCAGAGGCCAGGTCATGTGTTACAGGATAAGAAATTAAAATTCTTTGCAAAATGTGCATTACAGCTAACTGTCATCAGATAATGTGCTATGTGATTTTTCCTGCCTGATACCTTTTAATGGAATGAGCAAAAGCTGTATAAAGCATACTTTGTCAAAGTATTTTACATTCTCATCCATTGAGGGACACAGGAAGTCTTTGACCTATGGGTTATACTGCCTCCTACAGAAGAATTAGACACCAAGAAACAAAAGAAGACTGTAGGCTAGCCCAGGATAACTACTCCTATTACAAGCATGCATTCATTTCTTGCTAGTGTCCCAGGAGGAAGAATGCCTTTTTGTTCTCTGCTGTTAAAGACTTACCTATTTTTTTTTTCTTGAAGAGTTTTATTTCCAAATATGACTTGATACAGATATATGGCAAAATATACACATCCAAGCAGGCATGAGTGTTACAGTATAACTTGCACAATGTTAATTCAGAAGCGCTGGATACTCCACCAGAAGCCTCCAACAATGCTACAACAAGGACAAAAATTACAAAGAAAAGAGCGCGTGGGCCCCTATAATAGATGTCTAGAGAACTGTATGTACAGTGTGGGAAGGGTCTGTCAACAATAGACTTGGCACAGAAAGAGGACTAAAACTCCTCCACTACTGTTCAGGGCCAACTATTTACCAGTCAGTTTGGAACCAAAAAAAGGAGCGGTGGACATCATAGGGATAAACCCATATCTTAATCAAGTAAAAAAACACTGGAAGGAGCTAGGTAAGTTGTAAGGTATGGACAGAAAGGGAAATGAGAATAAAGAGAAGAGGAATGGAAAGAGAGTTAAGGAAAGGAACAGGAGAAAGAAGAAAAAAAGGGGGGGGGGAGTAGGGCAATAGTGGAATGAAAGAGGCGAAGAAGAGGAGAAGGAGGGGAGGGGAGTATGGAAGGAAAGGGTGATGCTAACTAGGGGGGAGGGGATACACCCACACTCCCCCAGGTAAAACAGAAGGTTCACGTTACCACCCACAGGTCTACCGAGAAGACCCCAAACCTGTGTGTGGATTAAGGCTATATATTCTCACTTCAGATTGGAGAAGGTTGGTATATTCAGTTTGAGTTTGATACTAGAGCCAACACAGCCATGTCTTATGAAAGTGTGTGATCCTCTCCTGTGAGACGTGTATCAGCCCCTAGGGGGTATCAGCCCCTCCATGTCTTTGATTTTTATTGATGCGCCTGAACCACTCTACCATCGTGGGGGCATGGTCCGCATGCCAGTGAATAGGTATGCACAGGGTTTATCATGTACATCACTAAGGACTTGAAGTATGATCGTTTAGGTAACCCAGAGTGGTGTAGCAAGAACTGCACAGGTGTATACTCCAGGGGGATTCCAGTCACAGCAGTGGGAATACGATGGACTTCCTTCAAAAAGCTCCTTAAAGTTGGGCAGTGCCACCAAATATGTAGCAGAGTTCCTGTTGCCGAGTTACACTGCCAACATTGATCAGTCACTGCTGGGCAGAACTTGTGTACCACAGTTGGGCTATGATACCATCGAGATTTTAGCTTATAGCCATTTTCCTGAATATTGACATTCAATTTGCTTTTGTGTGGGAAAAGACAGACGTCCTCCCAGTCTTCCTTTAGCAAGGGTAATGGTCATATCCTGTTCCCATTTGTAACGAGCGGTGGCCCCTGAAAGAAGCGTGTCGGGAAAAAGGGTCAGATAGATAGAAGTTATCATGTGAGTCTGAGGTCGCTCAGAAGAGCAGGCAATTTCGAAGGCTGTCCTAGTACTGGCAGAGTGGGTTTGGGTCAGAGGAGCATTAAGAAAATGTCTGACTTGAAAGTAGGCCCAGAAGGGCATTGGTTTATCAGGGTCTTGCATAGGGAAAGCCATGCGGTCCTTAAACCGCCCCCTATCAAAGAAATGAAGAGCCCTCAGCGTTCTCCTGGGCCAGCTCCCCAGGAGGAAATTCCCAGAGGCACCAGGAGGAAAATGCGGATTGAACCGCAAATCCGTAAGTGGGCCGGAGGAGTGATGAAATAGAATAAAGTTTGCAGGCCTGATGAAAAATTTGCAGAGTCGGTCGCAGCAGTTGGTGGGTTTTCACCCCCTGATGGACTTGAGCAGAGGATATCCAAGGTAGAACGTGAAGGGGCATCTCGGAAAATAGTTGTTCCACCGAGACCCATGCCTTCACCCGGACATACACAGACCAGTCGACCACCCTGGACAGATGGCAAGCCCAATGATATTTTTTAAGGTCTGGGAGGCCCAGTCCACCTTTATGTTTGAGCATGGTTAATGGTGTAGTTGAGTCTATGAGATTTCTTACGCCATAGAAACTCTAGCATTGCGCGTTTCAAGGAAGCAAAAAAAGCCACCAGTAAAGCTATAGGGACAGTTTGGAAGACATATAAGAGACGAGGTAGTACATTCTTTTTGAGAATGGCTGCTCTGCCAAACCATGAGTAACCGGATCGATCCCATTCACTGAGGTTCCTAACTATGGTAGATAAGAGTTGTTGGAAATTAAATTTATATAAGTCCCGCAATTCTGCAGGTAGTTGGCTTCCCAGGTATGTTATATCTTTTTTCCAGGTAAAAATTAAAGTTGCGCCCACAGTAGGACACCTCATCGTCTGGCATAGATACGTTAAGAGCATGGGATTTGGAATGATTGATGTACAAATTGGACAGGGATTGAAAATGATCTAGTTCCTGCAGGAGCTCAGGCAAGGTAGAGCGGGGTTCAGTCAAGAACAGTATGTCATCTGTAAAGGCGGTCAGTTTCACCTCCCCTCTATGCATCCGGACCCCCTTTATCAAAGGATTGGCTCGAAGGGCCCAAAGGAAGGGTTCCAGAGTTAGGATAAAGAGGATCAGTGAAAGCGGACATCCCTGTCTCGCATCATTGCGTATGTGAAAGGGTTCCAATAGGTGACCATTGGAACAAACTCTGGCTTGATGCGCACAGAGACATAATTCTCGAGAAAAACTGGTCGTATAAACCCAGAAAGCGCAGAGTTAGCTCCATAAAGTCCCAGGCTATTCTATCGAACACCTTTTCGGCATCCAGTGAAAGGAAGAATCCCCTCTGGTGTCTAACTGTTAGCCAATGATGTACATTAAGGGCCTTGATCGTGTTGTCCCTTGCCTCCCTGCCTGGAACAAAGCCCGCCTGGTCTAATCCTATCCACCCCATCAGAAAGGGTAAAAGCCTATTTGCCAAAATTTTAGCGCACAGTTTAATGCACATTGATCAATGAGATTGGTCTGTAGCTCTCTACTCGTGTGAACTTTTTGCCTGCTTTCAGAATGAGAGTAATATGGGCCTCGAAAATGCAGGAGAGTCCTTGAGGGAGTTAAACACTTTCAGGAAATGCGATGCCAAAACCGTGTGGAAACACTTATTGTATTGGACTGAAAGCCAATCCAGGCCAGGGCTCTTTTCCAATTCATTTGTTTCAGGGCTTGGCCTAATTCCTCTGCAGAAAGAGGGGCCTCCAAGCTCTGGGCCTGTTCTGGCAATATGGCCATAGGGCCATGTTTAGCCAGAAAAGTCATTAGGTGCTTATGTCTAGTAGCTTCCACTTTGGGAGAAGACTGGGGTGACTGCTGATTGTATAGTGGTCGTAATACTTCTGGAATTGACAAACAATTGCCTGCGAGTCGTGGTTACGTACCCCCAACTTATCACGAATAGAGTGGATCTGGAGTGTCGCTCTTTTAGCACGCAAAGACCTAGCTAGTAGTCCACTGCTCCTATTACCCTGTTCATAAAAATGTTTTTTGCGACAAACGGTAATTTCTCCGTGTGCGCGGCCTAGCTCTTCCTTAAGCTCCTGTCGGAGTTGAGTCAACTTCAACAAGGTCGACTCTGCAAGAGTTTGTTTGCATGTTCAAGTTCAGATATGAGGTCTTGAATCCTAAACTGATGCTCTTTTTTGAGGGCTGTCTGCTTGGCTATATGCTCTCCTCGAATCACACATTTATATGCCTCCCACTGAGTCAAGGGGATGTGTCTGGCGTATCATCGCGAGTAAAGAAAGACTGGAGGTTCGTTTGTAGCATTTGTACCCGCAAGGGGTCACTGAGGAGAAAAGATTCCAATCTCCAGCATTTTGTTTTAAATTCTCTTTCTGGAAATGTCAGAGTCATAGAGATAGGGTGGTGGTCCGAGAGGATCATAGGTTCAATGGTGGCGGACATAAGGTAGTGTAAGTCAGCTTGGGTCAGAAATAGGTAATCAATGCGCTAATATTTCTGGTGAGATGGGGAGAAAAACATAGTCCTTTACAGAGTGATAGCTAGCATGCGACCATCTTCAGTTGCGGCCAAGCCACGCCTAAGATTTACCTATCTTTACTAGTACTTTTTTATTCTTCAATTTTTTTTTCTTCAAACAAGACTCTTTTGTACATCACTACTGGAGTTGTCTCTCCTGCTGTAACTGTCTTCCTAAGCCTAGCTTTTGGAGCTCCATGTCCATACTTCACTGGACTGGACATTGCAGGGAAAGCCTGGAAGTGAAATTCGGGTACTAGGTTCTACATGTATTGCTTTTCATACTCTGTTCTGATAAGTTAGCTGCGGGATAATTTCAATGTCTAGAGCCGCTGGTATTTCTTTAGCCCTTCAAGATACTGACTTAATGGGTAGGCCAGTTGAGCTGAACACTGTGAGCTACTTAGGTCGCTGGCCACCATTATTCTCTGTTCCCTCCAATTTGCTGCGGAACTGTAGGACTGAATGCTAACATCATCTGTTATGTGGAGCGCTGTGCTCCGCCCTCTTTTTCCAGCCATATAGCATTGAGAAAGCTTTTTCCTTCTGCTGCTCCTGCTTGCTTCAATCTGTTTTTGCTGCCATCCTACAGTACCTCCAGTCATCTAACCCTTCCCTGCTACCAGCTGTCTAGATTTCATGAGTGTTGCTTTGACTCTTATCCTGAGCTTATACAATGCCTTAGAGCCACATGCTCATAAAATGTCTGATTTCAGACTCAGGGAGGACAGACTCACTGTATTGGGTGCTCCCAGCTCTCATTCTTTTAACGATTCAGAGGCTGTTTGCAGCAGACCTGCTGACTGTCCTGATATCTACAGCCTGGAGTTCGGTTGCCATTTGTCTTTGGAATCTATCCCACCCTGGAGTCCTTTGCTCATTCAAGTGTGGCTGAATGCTATCACGTGGGGTTTTTAGTACAATCATGCAAAACTTTAACCAAGTCATCGTTATTTGTTAACTCACAGAGGTCACATACAGATTTTATATCACATTTGACCATGTCCTTAGAGCATCATCAGCTACAGAAACTCTGTATGATCCTGAATTGCTCCAAATGATGCATCTCTGGATGATGCAGTATGTTCTAGAGCAGTGGTCTCCAAACTGCGGCCCTGGGGCCAGATGTGGCCATTTGCCTGCCTCTATCTGCCCCTTGGGACACTATTCCATCCATTCCAACTGACACCAATGACGGGGCACCATTCCTTCCACTGATACTAATGATGGTGCGCCATTACTCCCACAGACACCAATGATGGGGCATCATTTCTCCCATAGACACCAATGAGGGTGCACCATTTCTCCCACAGACACCAATGATGGGGTGTTATTCCTCCCACTGATACCAAGAATGGGGCAGTATACCTTCCACCTAAATAAATGAAGGGGCACTGTTTACTTTCACTGATGCTGAGACATTTTCTACTCCCACTGGCCATAGTCTGGCCCCCTTAGAGTCTGAGAGACAGTAAACTGGCCATTTGTTTACAAAGTTTGGAGACCCCTGTTCTAGAGCATCAGCTTGTTGTTTTTTCCACTGTTTCCAGTCTTGGGTTGTTTAATACTCCTATAACTGCAAGGATTTTCCCTCTACATCCGCTTTTCAAGCTATTTCTTTATGGAGATCAGAAGCATCCTGATAAACTGCTTACTGTCCTTAGCTCTGTGTCTGTTTAGCCGCCTGTCTGTTTGTTGTGGATTTTTTACAGAAGTGGTCTACTCTTACTTTGAATTCAACAGTGTCTTGCCTTCGCAAGGCATTTATAATTCCGATAGAGGATGCTTCTGTCTTTAGAGACCAAACCAATAAACCTTTGGAAGTCCTTTCCAAAGTTCTGTTCAAACTGGCAGGTCTGATTTTGGCTGAGACTTTACTTGGTCAAACCATGTCTGACTTGTCAAAAACCACTATTGCTAGAATTATAGTCCGCACAGAGCCGCCTGTTCACATGGGCCCCAGGTGCATGAGGGGCCCCTGTACTGCGCCTCCTCCTTACCCAACAGGGGGGGGGGGGGATCATGTGAAAGCCGACATCTCCTACTCTGGCTGCTGCAGTGAGTGCCACAAATGATGAGTTCCAGTTTTTTCTCCCACCGGCTGCACTAATCTGGATTTCTCGGGCTGCCTGCACCTCCACCACTCCCTGAGTTTACTATGCTTCAGTTTATGAAAGGACAGGAGCCTTTGTCTCATGTTCATTCATCTGCAGTGCAGCTGAGGCTACAGAGAAAGGGACTGGGGAATGTGTCCTTAGTCCCTTTCTCTGTCTCAAAATCAAGAATTCAGGGGTCTGTTTAAATCTGATAACTCGCCAAAGCCCCCTCCAACAGCTTTGTGAAAATATGTAAAAAATTACTTAAAATTAATTAAAATTAAAATGAAAAACAAAATTACAAATTGTAAAAAAAAAAATAATCAAACTTTTGTAGAAAATGAGGAAAACATTTCTATTAGTTTAAATAGCCATGCCTAATATGTGGCATAGTTTAGCCACACCCACTGTGTGCAACAGGTCAACATCTCCCAAGTGCATTACTTTGCGCAGGGGCCCATGATGCTGTTAACGTGGCACTAAGCTCGCATAGAGAAGGCGGCTGCAGCTATACATTTCAGCTGTAGCGATTTGCTGGAAGCCTCCCATCTTTTTTCTTGCGTGTCTTATGTAGTATATTTTTTTCAGAGGAATCAGAATATCGCTACATCCAGAGAGGTGGAATGCACCCTGATCTGGGCGGAACTCTTTGTCCCTGTATTTTCAGAAATGTACATTGCAGGTGTAGACAATTGTCCAGCAGATTTCCTAAGCAACTCACGGGTGTTTCAGGACCTATGTTGGAGGTTGGAGCTTGCCAGATGTTGGCCTTCTGGCCTACAAGTTCAACAACAACATGGACAGGTTTTTTGCCAGGTACAAAGATCCCCTGAGGGAAGCAGGAGATACTCTGGTAGCTCCATGGCATTGGTACACCCTAATCTATGCATATCCCTGTAGCCTACGATGGCAAGGCACTCCCCTGTTCCTTCCTCCTGCTCCCTCGTCCTTTCTCCAAGCTGGCAGACAGGCTGGAGACTGCACTGTCCACTGTTAACTTTATTCTGTGAAGACTGGAAGTTCAGGGAAACAGCACTGAGAGTGCAGAAGCCAGTAGCATTGAAAGCTGTAAACTGTCCTTGGGTAAGTATAGTTTACTAGCGAATGTGTGTTTTGTCTTGCTTGTTGTGTTAAACTGAAAACACAGAAGGTTTACTAGTACTAAAAAATCAGATGTTTGCATTTGATTATTCATGTTACATGCATTACAGGGCTAGGACCTGGCAGTTGGTCACTCATGGACCTAACATTGCATTTTAGAATGGAAAGGGGCATCTCTATACCAGAATACCCCAGAATCTGGTATAATCCAGGAATGTTGGTGGCCCTTATGCCTGGTACACACTATGGGTTTTATTTCATTGAGCTCAGCGGGCTTGCAAGGAGGTCCCAGTGCTGCTGCCGAAAGGTGCCCTCGGTGCTCCTTCATCCAGAGTGGGGGAACTCTAATACAGAAGGTGTGTTACTGATCAGATCACCAGGTAAAAACAGAGGGAAAAGGCCTAAAAAGAAAATGAATGCAGCCACCACATTTAATGATTGGTAAGCTGCAATATATTACATTTTTGGTTTTGGGTTTATTAATGCTTTAACTAGACGTATTCTGTGATGTTGAAAATGTATTCCTGCCTATCCAAGCAGATTCTTCAATCCTAGAAGTTTTTCTAGTCCTTTGAAGCATCTGCAGTGTTACAAATCAATTGCAATTGAATGTGATGAACATCTACTAACTATACCAGGGGTAGGCAACCTGTGGCTCTCTAGCTGTTGTGGAACTACATTTCCCATGAGGCATTGCAAAGATTACAAAACTGATAGTTACAGCTATGACTTGCAGAGGCATGATGGAAATTATATAGTCCTGCAGCTCTCAGGTTGCCTACCCCTGAACTATACCATGACCTGGATAAAAGAGACCCCTCACAGACATATTAGGAACAGTGCTTCACCAGTAGGGCTTCAGTAAAAACAAGACACAGTCCTCTCTTTTCTTTAATAAGATGCTTTGGCATGTGAGAATTTATTTATGATAAACCATGAAGGGGCTCTGATCAAATAAGGGATTTCGATCATCTTAGAAAACCCCCAGAAGTAAGGCTTCCTAATTATTTAGAGTGGTTGTAAACCCTTACACATACCCAGTGAAGTGACTGGCCTCAAGTGATATACTGAGATGAAACAAATCCTCCTACACAAGTTGTACCTGTTTTTCTGTAGCCTTCACTTCTCTACAGTCATTCAACGTGCTGAATGTATAAAGCTTGTCTCAGAGCTCAGAAAAAGGGGGCGGAGAGCTAAAGTTAGACTGCAGAGCTCAGTGAGGAGAGCTTTGGAAGCTGATTGGAGGGAAGAGACACACCCTCCTCGACACAGCTTACAGGAACAGAGCTGAAGCTGTCAATTTGCTGGAGGTCCCTCCCCTTTCACCATATTTCTCCTGGTCTCAGGAAAACTTGTCAAAAGCTAATCCCATAGCAGAGGAACAAGGCAGCAGACAGAAATGACACTTGGTGCTCTTTACTGGAACAAGTACACACTATAGAGCAGCATTTCTCAACCACGGTCAAGGCAAAGTTTAAAATTATGGACAGTCCCGATGCACCCCGTTCTAAAATGTAAAAAAACATTCTAATAGTTTTATATAACGCAGCAAAATCCACACATGTAGGACACCCAACATTTGAGGTGATTTATCCTTCCAAAGCAAATACACTTTTGCACACTGGTACCAACTGGTATTCTGGTGTTTCTCTTCTCCCTCAGTTTTTCTTCATCACTGAGCTAATGTGACCCCAACACTGATGGAGAGGGGCAGGGGAGGGTCAAACTAGGATGCTGTGCAGGCAGCTGACATCCTCATATCAACTGATGATGTCATTAGTTGTCAAGTCGCCGGCGGCTAGAAGGTTTTAATGGTGCACAATGAAAACCTGTGGCTTTGTGTTGCTAAAAGGCTCGTTCCACCTGTTGGCTTGTATACAAGTTCTGGGCAATTTTTAGACATTTTGCCGAGGCACCCCTGAAGAAACCTCCAGGCACCCTGATTGAGGGATATGCTTGTTCTTATGTCATGTCTGTACTATAGTCATTCTGTACTATATGTCTTGGAAACATGACTTTGTGGTGGTCTTTAGGGGCCAGAGAAACACTGGCACATTTTATCTAACCTGGCCTCTGGCAGTGGTGTGAAATAACCCATGTTCACTATTTTCATCACATAACCATGAAAATCTTTGAAAACCACCTTCTCGTTATATTGTGTGCTGCTCAGTGATGAGTGGAGCAGGCCGACACTTCCTTCCATGGCCCAAGCAGATGTTTTCTTGTCTATGCGGCCAGACTGCTGGTGTGTGAGCTATCTGTATATTACAAAGGATCCTGCAGCGGTCAGCACACTCTAAACAAGTCACAAATGAAAGCTCTCACATAAAAGACTCTCTTAGACAATCGTGTGGAGACACACGGCATTCCGGAGATGCTGTTTTAATGCCACAAAAGGCTAAGTCCTGGAAAACAGCCGATATAAGCATTGTTCAACGTTACTACAACATGCTACAGCATGAGGATGTCACAATGAGCCTTACAGAGGGATTCAGAAAACACATGTCAACAGACATTCTTAAAAAAAAAAACTCAGCATGAAAGAGGTTTATAGGTTTCTTCCTTCCAGAGAGGCAGTTGAGTGGATGTTTCTGGCTTCAGTATTTTTAGTCACCAACTAAACAAGTGTACCGATCAGCAGTTCTGATTTACCTTGCTACATGCTTGTCCTGGGTCAGGCACTCAAAGGACTAAGGCTCCATGTACACAGGACACTTCTGAAAGATGGAAACTGACTGCTGGAAAACGTTTAGCCGCGTTCGCATACCGCGTTTATGCGCGCTTGGAAGAGTTTTTTTAAAGATAACCTCAGGAGACCTTCCAAAATGCCCAGAATGTACTGACAAACAGTAAGACATTAACTATTTCAGACATTTTGAGAGAAAGCGAGAGAGCAGTATTTGTTGAGATTAGCTGTCCTTTTTTTTTTTTTTTTTGTGGTGTTTGGATGTGTTCCGGCTCATTTTTGTGCAGAAATTATTGCAGCAGTGTCTCACATATTTCTTTCATGCGAAACCTCAAAGTAGGGTGTACCGGGTCCATTTGAGTACCGGGAAAACGCTTTGCATGCATTTTTCATGATGAAAAAAGGCTCTGGACAGCATCTGGAAATGGAAGAGTTAAAAATAAAAAATTTCCAACCGCTTATAAACGCGGTTAGCCACGTTTACAAGCGGTTGGCGTTTGAAACGCCAGTAAAATCTACTCCTGAACGCAAGTTTGGTGCATTCAAAAAAACGACTGTAAACTCAACTGCCTGTAAACGAAGATGTGTACATGGACACATAGGAAAACATTAGGGAGAGTTCAGGGGCTGCTGAAAAAATGCTGAACAGCTCCTAAACGTGAGTTTATCAGCTGCAGTGTACATAGAGCCTAAAACCAGAAGATTAAAGGAAGAGTTCACCTTTTAGAAAATAATAATAAATGCACATCTTTTTCCAGGTAGAAAAAAAAATGTGCATTTATTTATTTTTGTTTTGCATTACAGTCTGTAAGGCATTGCACCCACTATCAGCAGATTACGGGCACCATGCCTAGATTCTGCAGACACTCAGTAAGCTGTCTGCCCGTCAGACAAGGCCATTGCAGAATGGCAGGAAGAATAAATGAACTACAAGAGCACTTACCAGCGCCCTCGCAGTCCATTGAGAACTGCAAGCCGAGAGCCACGATGGCTGACTGTACATGTAGGCATTCATTCACAGGAAACTGTAAATGAATGACACAGCCGTGTGGGCAGAGCCCCACATAACCTTTTTGTTTTTCTTTGTTTTTTTTTTTATTGTGACAGTGGGTGCAGGGAGAAGATCCCCGACCCATTGTCACAAAGAGGGGGATTGGGGAGGAGAGGAGGCCAGGGCTGAAGCATGTTATATGTTCCATTTGTATGTAGTTTCCAAAGGTGGACTTACCCTTTAAAGTACAGTGGGGATCGAAAGTTTGGGCACCCCAGCTAAAAATTTGTATTAATGTGCATAAAGAAGCCAAGGAAAGATGGAAAAATCTCCAAAAGGCATCAAATTACAGATTAGACATTCTTATAATATGTCAACAAAAGTTAGATTTTATTTCCATCATTTACACTTTCAAAATAACAGAAAACAAAAAAATGGCGTCTGCAAAAGTTTGGGCACCCTGCAGAGTTAATATCTTGTACTGCCCCCTTTGGCAAGTATCACAGCTTGTAAACGCTTTTTGTAGCCAGCCAAGAGTCTTTCAATTCTTGTTTGAGGTATCTTTGCCCATTCTTCCTTACAAAAGTCTTCCAGTTCTTTGAGATTTCTGGGCTGTCTGTCACGCACTGCTCTTTTAAGGTCTATCCATAGATTTTCAATTATGTTGAGGTCAGGAGATTGTGAAGGCCATGGCAAAACCTTCAGTTTACGCCTCTTGATGTAATCCCCCGTGGATTTCGAGGTGTGTTTAGGATCATTATCCATTTGTAGAAGCCATCCTCTCTTTAACTTCAGCTTTTTCACAGATGGCATCAAGTTACCATCCACAATTTGCTGAAATTTTATTGAATCCATTTTTCCTTCTACTCGTGAGATGTTCCCTGTGCCACTGTCAGGAATGGACTGGCCAGCAATGGTGGGACTCACCTGCCTTTTGATCTGCAGTACCAGGGCTGGCCAGCGGGTGCTCCCAGCAATCAGAGACTCAACTTTGCAGCCAGCTAACACCTGGAACTGATTATGCTGGGGTATTTAAGGGATGGCCAGACCCACAGACTCTGCCTTGGTGTGTGTTTGTCCTGGGCCCTGTATCTGTCCTGCATCCTGTTTCTGTTCCTTTGCTGACCCTCTGTACTACGCTGCTTGCTACCTGTCCTGATCCCTGGCTTGTGACCCTGACCATCCCTCTGCCTGACCCTCTGTACTACGCTGCTTGCTACCTGTTCTGATCCCTGGCTTGTGACCCTGACCATCCCTCTGCTTGACCCTCTGTACTACGCTGCTTGCTACCTGCTGAACCTGGCCTGTGACCCCGACCATTCTCCGCTTGCTCCCCCTGTACCTACCTGCCCAATTGATATTGACCCGGCCTGCCTGACGACGCTTGCTTGTATGTACTGTTATCTGTGGGTGGTTGGTTTGGTTTGTTTGCACTGTATTATGTTTAGTATTGCACTGCGTTTATGTTTGTATTGTTAGTGTTAATAAATTATATTGTTTATCCCATATCTGAAGTCTGCGTTTCCCTGCGTCAGTCACACATCTCTGGTCATACCTGGGAGCCCTGACAGCCACTGGCTGCAACACAACCCCAAAGCATGATTGATCCAACCCCATGCTTAACAATTGGACAGAGGTTCTTTTCATTAAATTTTGTGCCCCTTCTTCTCCAAACGTACCTTTGCTCATTCCGGCCAAACAGTTCAATTTTAACCGCATCGGTCCACAGAACTTGTTTCCAAAATGCATCAGACTTGTCTATATGTTCATTTGCAAAGTTCAAACGAGGATTTTTGTGGTGAGGACGTAGAAGAGGTTTTCTTCTGATGACTCTTCCATGAAGACAATATTTGTACAAGTATCTCTTTATAGTGGAATAGTGTACCACAACTCCAGTGTCTGCCAGATCTTTCTGGAGGGATCGTGTAGTCAAACGTGGGTTTTGAATTGTTTTTCTCACAATCCTGCGAGCTGTTCTGTCTGATATTTTTCTTGGTCTTCCAGATCTTGCTTTAACTTCCACTGTTCCTGATGACTACCATTTCTTAATTACATTCCGAACAGAGGATATTGACATCTGAAAATGCTTTGCTATCTTCTTATAGCCTTCTCCAGCTTTGTGAGCGTCAACTATTTTCAGTTTCAGTTTTCTAGACAACTGCTTAGAAGAACCCATGGTGCTGATTGTTGGGGCAAGGTCAGATGAGTCTGGGCATTTAAAACCTTTGAGATTGACATCACCTGGTCTTCCCAGACGATGATTGAGAACAATCCATGACACTGGCAGGTCTCAGCTTTGCAAAGGGGGCAGTGCATGCTATAAATTCTGCAGGGTTCCCAAACTTTTGCAGACGCCATTTTTTTGTTTTCTGTTATTTTGAAAGTGTAAATGATGGAAATAAAATCTAACTTTTGTTGACATATTATAAGAATGTCTAATCTGTAATTTGATGCCTTTTGGAGATTTTTTCATCTTTCCTTGGCTTCTTTATGCACATTAATAAACATTTTTAGCTGGGGTGCCCAAACTTTCGATCCCCACTGTATATCTAAACGTTCCTTAACTACTTCCCACCCGGCCTATAGTCAAATGACGGCCAGGAGAATCTCTCTTCCCTTCAGGAGGGCGTCATATGATCCCCCGCTAGCTGTCACAACAGGGAGGAGGGTGGGCCGGCCACTCTGTTCGTAACATGTTACACCCTGAATATGGATGTGGCATGTTATGAAATGTGAACTTATCCTTTTAAAGAGTAACTCCACTTTAGTTAAGAAAAAAGTCCCCTTTAGTGATCAATGTACATTGCAGGGATTTGAACAAATGTTCATGCAGATTCCGGACTGTTTCTGCTCTGAAGAAAGTTGTTTGTGCTTTGGATACAGATTCTGAATGGCAGCGACTTTCATTGTCAGTCAGCTGATGCACTTGCAGTGTTCTAATGAGGAAAGTTGCAGTTTCAACATCCCTTTAGAAGTGATTAACCCTTTAGGAGCATCTCACTAAAAATCTAATTTTTGTTGCAGAGAATGTCTAAAATCTAACTTGTATCTTAGTGCCGATTTCTGGAAAAATCAGTGAGCCAATCACACAATCAGTAAATTACATTTCTGGGGAAGTTCTGTGTAACGTGCACAGAAAGCAAGATGGATAAAAATCGATGATTTTTTTTTTTAAAAAAATTGAATTTTTTCAATTTAAATTGGATTTTTTTTTATTTAAATCGTATTTTTTTTTATTTTTATCAAATTTATTTTAATAAAATGTTTTTGGAGTAAAAATCTATCTAAAGATAGTTTTCTGTTTAAGATACATTAATAATTTAGTTTATTGAGCATGAAATAAAGCTTGGTTATGTAGCATGACGCTGTATGTTCTACAAAATTTACATTTTTGGTAAAGTCATTCAATGAATCCAAGCTCTGCAAGCTGAGATAACATGCACTGGATTGATGCATTCACACAATGTCACAGTAACCATGAGAAAAAACATGAAATAAAAGAATTCGAGTAGTTCTCCAGCTATGTGTGATTAATCGATTAAATTAAAATCGGTTCTGATATCGCTGTTTTACTAACCTGACAGCTTATTATTCTAAAAAGGAAAACTTCATTTGGTTTGCAAATTTTAAAGATTCTAACTATCAGCAAGAATGAGTCGGATTCCTTACATTTAAAGAGCACCTGTCATTTTAGATCCATCATGGCAGCGCCTGTTAGCGGGCATCCACTCATCTGCTGCCGCCACGTCCCTCACCTTGTTGTGTCACTGCTGCCTCACCAGCCGTCCCATTAATGTGAACGGGACATTCGGTGAGTCAACAGCGGGTCGGAGGAGGAGCCACTGCGGGATAGAGATGACAGTTGCTCTTTAAAAATCATGATTTAAATCAAATCCATCCTGACAGAAGGCCTGCAGGTTGCCATATTGCTTTGAGATTTACAGGGAATTACAGATTTGAAAATGAAAGGTGAATTTTGATAACATTCAATTACAATTCAGTTGTATATGCTGGAGTTTGCATGTTCTCCATGTGACTGTGTGGGTTTCCTCATACGCTCCAAAGACATGCTGGTAGGTTAATTGGCTCCTGTCTAAATTGCCCCTAGTATGTGTATGTATGAATGTAAGTTAGGGACCTTAGATTGTACGCAGGGGCGGACTGAAAACTCATGGGGCCCCCGGGCAATAGGGGTTCATGGGGCCCCTGTGTCCTTGCACAAACTCAAAGAAGCCTATGAAAAAGGTACTAGGGGCATCTCATGGGGCCCCCTACTGACCCTGGGCCCTTGGGCAGTGTGCGAGTTTCCAAATGGTCAATCCGTCCCTTATTGTACACCCCTTGAGGGTTTGGGACTGATGTGAATGTACAACATATGTATGTAAAGCGTTGCATAAATTGACAGCACTATAGAAGTACCTGAAATAAATAATTAAATAAATAAATATGATATTTTTGTTGTTGCTCCTTTTTTTTCCCCACGAAAGTGGAGTTACCTTTTAAGGCAGCACATACATATTTAAATGGTTTGTCAACACTCTTAAAAGCGGACATGTACAATTTTTTTCAATGTACAACAAAGCACAGATAGTTTTCATATGTGTGTTGTGTTTCATTGAGAGACACATTGCATTTTGTTGTGGTGCCATTCAAAAAAAAAACATGGGTTGCAGTAAAGGCAGGTCATACATGGATCCAAATTCAGACGCTTCAGCAGGGTCTGGTCAAATCTGATCCATGTATAGACAGGCAGGTTGTACACAAGTGGATCTATTGATCAATTTGTATACAAACAGTCTATCAGGTTTCTCCCAAACAATCCGTGCCGCCGGCTATAGCCAGCAGCACTGATCATTGTATTCTGCAGGAAGGGAAGTCAGAACACAATAGCACAGCAGGAGGATTCCCCCTTCCACTTCAGATGCGTAAATTGGGGAATCGGATCTTTTTTTTTTTTTTCATTTAAATGGAAAACACAAATGATTCATGTATGGCCAGCTTAACACACGAATCCTTTTATAATAATAAAACGAAAACAAAAAGTGCAGGTCAACACAAAATTAAAGATGACAAGATTTTTATTTTGCTAAAAACAATAGACTTTCTCAGATTCATGCATTTTCCTGCTCTATACAATACATGGCAAGTGTAGACTAACCTAGTGTGTTCTCCTATGTTTGGGCCATGGTGTTTCATATTTATGTATTACAGGTACTTATATAGCGCCGTCAGTTTACTCAGCGCTTTACATATATATTGTACATTCACATCAGTCCCTAACCCTCAAGGGGAGTACAATCTAAGGTCCCTAACTCACATTCATATATATACATACTAGAGCCAATTAACCTACCACCGTGTCTTTGGAGTGTAGGAGGAAACCAGAGTTTCATGTGTTTTTCTCATGGTTACTGTGAAATTGTGTGAATGCATCAATGCACTGCATATTATCTCAGCTTGCAGAGCTTGGATTCATTGAATGAATTTACCAAAAATGTAAATATTGTAGAACATACAGCCTCATGCTCCATAACTATTTATTACAAGTACTTATATAGCGCCATCAATTTACGCAGTGCTTTACATATATATTGTACATTCACATCAGTCCCTAACCCTCAAGGGGCATACAATCTAAGGTCCCTAACTCACATTCATACATACACATACTAGGGACAATTTAGACAGGAGCCAATTCACCTACCAGCATGTCTTTGGAGTGTCAGAGGAAACCGGAGCACCCGGAGGAAACCCACGCAGGCACAGGGAGAACATGCAAACTCCAGGCAGGTGATGCCGTGGTTGGGATTTAAACCAATGACCCTAGTAATGCCAGACGGAAGTGCTAACCATTGAGCCACTGTGCTGCCCCATAACTAAGCTTCATTTCATGCTCAATAAACGAAATTATTAATGTATCTTAAATAGAAAACTATCTTTAGATATATTTTTATTCCAAAAACATTTTAGCAAAATAAATTTGATAAAAAATAAAACAAAATACGATTTAAATTAAAAAAATCCAATTTAAATTTAAAAAAATCCATGTTTTAAAAAAAAATCGATTTTTATCCATCCTGCTTTCTGTGCACGTTACACAGAACTTCCCCAGAAATGTAATTTCCTGATTGTGTGATTGGCTCACTGATTTTTCCAGAAATCGGCACTAAGATACAAGTCAGATTTTAGACATTCTCTGCAACAAAAATAAGATTTTTGGTGAGATGCTCCTAAAGGGTTAATCACTTCTAAAGGGATGTTGAAACTGCAACTTTCCTCATACATACACATAATAGGGCCAGTTTAGACAGGAGCCAATTCACCTACCAGCATGTCTTTGGAGTGTGAGAGAAAACCGGAGTACCCGGAGGAAACCCACGCAGGCACAGGGAGAACATGCAAACTCCAGGCAGGTGGTGCCATAATTGGGATTTGAACCAGCGACCCTAGTACCGCCAGGCGGAAGTGTTTTGGACTAGGTCACCTACAGACCATTTACCGTGATCTACCAGTGAGCCAAATTAATATAGAATTACGTGCACGTGGAAGCAAGACACTGACACTGTTGCAGTTTGCCAACTTCCTAAAATTCTGTTTTATTGAGGAACTAACAGTATCATTTATAGGGCTTATGATGCAGGCAAAGCATATACATTGATTGGGTGAAAAGTCCACTGGGTTTCTGCATGTTCTTCCATCCGTGTTGATATCTTCCAATCCTGGTCCCCAAAAAGACTCATTCCCTTTTATGGGGGTTGTTTACATTAAAAGATACTTTTCTCCTAAAGAGTCACCAAGGGTGAGACTCCGGATGAAGGCGCCATCTTAATTATCATTGTTCTGTCAACCTATATCTGATTGTTTACTTAAGAGAGTAAGGAATTTAAAGAGAAGCAGAAAGTAGCAAGACTATAAAATTGTCATTTTACTGATCATCTAATAGAACGTGGACTGTCTATCACAATCCACTACAGAAGTGCTAACCATTTAGCCACTGTGCTGCCCACATATTAATGGTAACCGCTCTAATTTGGCTAAAAATCCCAGATCCAAACTGTACATGCTTCTGTTTAAAAAAAAAAAAACAAAGCTCAGAGCATGTCTATATACTCGGCGTTATCCATGCACCGAGCGTTTCTGATAGGATAGGCATGACATAAGAGAGTACTTCACGCTGGCTGCCACGGCAAGGGCAAATGAAGCCAGAGGGAAGATTTCCATAGCAGATTCATTGGCGGATGTGTGTGGCGGTCAGCACTTAACTAGGCTTTTTATCAACACCTCTGACCTCCACTAACCACTTCAGAAAACTGCCTGTGAATATGGGGCATGCTTTGCCGATATGGAGAGGCACAACGTGGAAAACATCTATTGATCCAGAGGTTCGGAATACATGTTTTGTTTTTTTTTTATACTGAAACTGCAAAGCAAAAGGCCAAAACGAGTGTACTTATAAATAGTTTAGTACATGAAGACCTCCATGTGGTCCCTGCTTTGATCTTCCTTCTATACGTACCATGTGTACATGTTCGCTGTACCTTTCTGTTCCATGGTCTACTTGTTATATGGTTTCTTGACATCTGATCAAGCTGTGTTTATTAACAGCCATTGATTGCATTTTATGTTCAGTATGTAATAGACCATTTTTACTATAACATTTAAATCATTTATTGCATTAAGGGGATGTAGTAAATGCTTACAGATATTAGGTGGTCATTTTTTTTTTTTTTTTACTATTTAAAGAGCAACCCCGGGCAGCAAATAAAATCAGTCAGTAAATGGTCCAGTAGGCATTGCTGCTGTGTGAATTTCTAATGTGCTTACCAGGGGCAGACTGACAACTCATGGGGCCCCTGTGTCCTTGCACAAACTCAAAAAAGCCTAAGAAAAAGGTACCAGGGGTATCTCATGGGGCCCCCTACTGACCCAGGGCCCTCTGCCCAAGTTTCCAAATGGTCAGTTCGCCCCTGGTGCTTACTTTTTTATATCGAGCTCTGTGCCAGCATTTTAGATTCTGGATTGAGGAGGCTTTTCACAGTGCTTTTTGCTCTTAGGCCTGTTTCACACGGGCTTTGGCTTGTATAGCCCTAGGTTCACACTACTTCTGTGGATTTCAGTGTGTGTTCCAGTTTGCAGAAAAGCACTACAGTCCATTTAATATGGCTTGTGCGTAATGAGCCGGTGTGTTTTTTTTTTTTTTGGAAAGGGCCAGGGACTTTTTTTTTTTTTCTTGCAGCAGATTGTGTTTTGTGTTTAATAGACTTCAATGGACCTGCACCCAAAACGCAAGTGCTGTGTTTTTGATGCATTTTGCATTGTTTTTTTTTCTTTTGCTAATAGGAAAGTATGACAGTTCTGTTCATGTATTGCGATAAGAGGCGGACTGACCATTTGGAAACTCAGGCACTGCCCGAGGGCCCGGGGTCAGTAGGGGGCCCCATGAGATGCCCCTGGTACCTTTTTCATAGGCTTTTTTGAGTTTGGGCAAGGACACAGGGGCCCCATGATCCCCTATTGCCCGGGGGCCCCATGAATTGTCAGACCGCCCCTGATTGCGACTATCATGTGACATTACACTCTTGGGGCAGCACAGTGGCTAAATGGTTAGCACTTCCACCTGGCAGTACTAGGATTGTTGGTTCGATTCCCAGCCACGGCACCTCCTGCCTGGAGTTTGCATGTTCTCCCTGTACCTGTGTGGGTTTCCTCTGGGTACTCCGGTTTCCTCCCACACTCCAAAGACATGCTGGTAGGTTAATTGGATCCTGTCTAAATTGGCCCTAGTATGTGTATGTATGAATGTGAGTTAGGGACCTTAGATTGTACACCCCTTGAGGGTTAGGGACTGATGTGAATGTACAATATATATGTAAAGCGCTGCGTACATTGACAGCGCTATATAAGTACCTGAAATAATAATAAATAAAGTTATATAATAGTAGTGCAGGTACCTATGTGTCCAAAGTCACATGCATGTTAAGGTTAAGGGCAAGGGTTAGAGTTAAATGTTAGGTTTAAGGGCTACCCTTACCCCTAACCCTAGCCCTTAACCCCAACACTAACATGCGATTTTGGACACATAAAGGTTCCTGCACTACTTTGATGCAACTTGAGTGCCAGAGAGTGTAAAGTCACATCAAAGTCACACTACAGAACCAGAACTGTCTTACTTTTCTGTTAGCCCCCCAACCTCCCCCCCCAAAAAAATGGATAAAAAAGTGTTTAAAAACGCATGTTCAAAATTACAAAACGCATGAACCGCAACCTGCATAAATGGTGAACCTAGCCTAAGAGTAGTGTGAACAGCAAGCTTTGACAAAGCATTTGCAGATTTTTCAGCAAACTTTGTTGAAGCTTTTAGGGCCGGTTCACACCATAGACACGCAGTCTGGATGAGTTTATGCATGCACTTTTTTTTACACATTTTCAAGCGTTTTTACTACAAATCCTGGAGGAATGCTCTGCACACCGCTGTATACCCTTCCAAGGAAACTTTGCAATTAAAAATAGGGATTTTTAATTCACACATATTGTAATACATGTTTAGGCTGGCCAACTGTGTCAAATCCCTCTATGGCCAGTCCTACTCTGCAGATGTAGTTATAGGGTTAGGTCTGGCTACTGACGCAGTTGGCCAGCTTAAACATGGACTGCAATTTGTGTGAAGGAAAAACACCTATTTTTTTATTGCAGCATTTGCTGGAAAGGATATATAGCAGTGTGCAGAGGGTTCCTCCAGTGTGGATAACATGAAGCTACACCCGTTTAGCACCTTAAGATAAATGCATGTACAAGCTATTATTAAACATTATTATTATTATATATTATTAAACATGGGTATATCTTGTATTTGACATGTTTTGATGCATTACAGTGCATTTTTGATGCATTCCAGATGCTTTTTTTTCCCCCATTTTTGGGTAATTTGGGGTCCAGTTAGTTTTTGATGCATTTTACAGCATTCCAGTTAAGTTTTGTGAAGGAAAAATACAGCATGTTCTACTTTTTTTTTTTTTTTTCTTCTTCTGGAACAGGAGCGCACTGGAACTGAAAACACTGGTGTGAACCATGCCATTGACAACCATGTAACCTACTTTCTGAGCGTTTTGGATGCAGAAACAAAACGTACTGGAACACATGTAGTGTGAACCAGCCCTAAAAGTACTATCCAACTCCAGTTTGTAAATGTTGAACTTGCTTGCTGAAAGCTCTGCAAATGCTTTGTCAAAGCTTGCTGTTCACACTGCTCTCCTACAAGCTGAAGCCTGTGTGAAACAGGCCCTTTGTCTCCTGTGTAAGTTCTTCCCTTCCCTTTTAGTAAGTGTGCAAGGTGACAGATCAGCATGAGGAGTCCTATGCATTCCATAAACTGCATGCTTTGTGCTAAGGCAAGCATGTTAAGTTTGAATGGGTCCTCATTGCGTCTCAATGAATGGAAAATTTAACTTTATTTCTGGCAACACAGAGGTTTATTTATTTATTTCAGGTACTTATATAGCGCCGTCAATTTACGCAGTGCTTTACATATATATATATTGTACATTCACATCAGTCCTTAACCCTCAAGGGGTGTACAATCTAAGTTCCCTAACTTACATTCATACATACACATACTAGGGACAATTTAGACAGTAGCCAATTAACCTACCAGCATGTCTTTGGAGTGTGGGAGGAAACCGGAGTACCCGGAGGAAACCCGCACAGGGAGAACATGCAAACTCCAGGCAGGTGGTGCCATGGCTGGGATTCGAACCAATGACCCTAGTACTGCCAGGCAAAAGTGCTAACCATTTAGCCACTGTGCTGCCCCAGAGGTTGCTTAAAGCTGAATGTTGTGCACATACACAGGTGCATTTGTTGTTACTGTTTATTGTGACGAGTGCAAGTTTAGGAAATGGATATAGAAATGATACAGAATTCTCAAACGTCTAGTTTGGGAGGCTCTGGTGTGTTTGTTGTAAGTGGAGAAAAGGTGTGTGTGCTCAAGTTTTCTCCAGGTTTTGTAATCCTGGATCAGGGCCTGGAGTTGGAAGGTTTCAAAATGTCTGTGTCCAAGTTTATTAGAGACCTGCAGGCTGTGTGAGTGCACAGGTGTACATGCTCATTATAAGCAAGGCCTGATCATAGCTCAGGGCTCCCATTTGTAGACAGAGCCTTTTGCGGGCCATAGATGGGATGAAAAACGGCCAAAAATCGTCCGAAAAGAAAAATCAGCTGATTTTCGGATCGTTAGTGTGGTAATCGGTCGGCCGTTTTTAGTGATTTTTGCCATTTTTCGATTATCGGTCCTGCTGGAAAAAAAAATCGACCAAATTTGTCGTTCTGCCGATTTTCGCGGCAATGATGGACAAATCTGCCGATCTTTTTCTGATTTTAAAAAATGCGCATGAGCAGTGACATGAAAGAAGGAAAAGAAGAAAAGGAAAACATAGAATATGAATGAGAAGAAGAAATAGAATATGAATAAAAAGAAGAAATATAATATAAAGAAGAAGAAGAAATAGAAGAAAAAGAAGAAATAGAATATAAAGAAGAATGAAAAGAAAAGAATTTCAGTCCGATTATTATATTTGACATTTAAAAGTATAGCAACATTGTATCTATTTGTATCCGAATAGAAACATCTGTATCCAAAATGGATACAAATAGATACAATGTTGCAACTTTTTCTTCTTCTGCATATTCTATTTCTTCTTCTTCTGCATATTCTATTCTTTTTATTCATATTCTATTTCTTCTTTTGCATATTCTATATAATTGCCAGCCGTAGACGGGACGAAAATCAGCCGACTTTTTTTTACCAATGGTGGTAACGTCGGCTGATTGAACAACCGATTTTTCATTCTTCTAAAAAAAAAAAAAGGCCAGTTTTCTCCCCGTCTATGGCCTGCATTTGTGTGGAGATAGGTGTGCGCTCCAGCCTAGTGAGGTGAACCATTTGGGAGGCAGTACCCCAAATGGGAGAGATTCCTTCACCTACCGGACTGGGAGAGTTGGGAGAGCTAAGCAAGTTGGCAGAAGACTGAGAGAGCTAATGCAACTAGCGAGTCCAAGTGACTGGAGAGGGATCTGTAAGTCTCTGGAAGAGTGAGAACCTTGGGTGCCTGGAGACCCCTATCTAGAGGCCAGGAGTGGGACCATGCAGCGAGGTGCTGTACCTAAGGCTGAGTGAGCTTGAAGAGCCCATGGTCTGGGAGACTTAAGAGAGCAGCGGTGCTGCTGACAAGAAAGCCGGGTGGCTCTGTATTTTTGGTTAATTGTTTTGCTGGAGCAAATTCCCTGTGTGGGCAAAACTAAGGTTTGAGGACTTTTGTCTGTTTAAATAAAAGTGGGCTGCCATGTCTTAAAATAGAGTTGTGCACTGACACGGACTCATTACTACCACTGAGTCTAATCACCCCATATACATTGGAGTATTCAGGACATACAGGAAACCAGAGGTTGCATCAGCCCATCATGCCCCACCTGTAACCAAAATAACACTTTGGCCTGAAACGTAAATTTCACACTATTAAAAAAAGTCACATCTGGGCTAATTGGTGAATCTGACCAATCATTATAGTGCAGGCCTGTGAAAAGTGATGTCAATTCCCTAAGGCGATTAAATTCTTTTTAATTGAATTTGTCTTTTTGTTTTGTTTTTTTATTTTATTTTCTTTAAGGTGGTTAATTTATAAACTTGAACATATTGCATAGGCGTGAACAATTTCGCATGAAATACTTATTTAACAGTGATTTTATCTATTTTATCTCATCTCAGTATTTTATATATCTCATACGGCTTTCCTGCTCTCCTCAACAGACACCTTATTAAAACTCTGTTATCAACAGCTGCGCTTTTTGCTCTCCAGTGCTTCCATTGAACTCCCACAATGCATTCTACATGCAGTTGTGGCTTATACTGCGAGTGCCATCATACCCAGAATACGATTCCATCTGTCCCCTATAAGAGAGTAAATCATCAATTTGTAATTCATTTTAGGTCTCCTTTAACCGCTAGCCTACAGGGCACTTACACCCCCTTCCTGCCCAGGCCAATTTCCAGCTTTCAGCACTGTCACACTTTGAATGACAATTGCGCGGTCATGCAACACTGTACCCATATGAAATTTTTGTCTTTTTTTTTTGTGACATAGCTTTCTTTTGGTGGTATTTAATCACCTCTGGGTTTTTTATTTTTCCTAAACAAACCAAAAACCACAGAAAATTTTTTTAAAAAAAAATTTTCTTAGTTTTTGTTATAACATTTTGTAAATAAGTGATTTTTCTCCTTCACTGATGTGCGCTAATGAGGCTGCACTGATGAGGAGGCACTGGTAGGTGGCACTGATGGGCATTGACAGGCATCACTGATGGGCACTGAAAGGCAGCATTGATATATGGCACTGATGGGCAGCACTGTTAGGCGGCACTGCCTGGCACTGTTAGGCGGCACTGACTGGCACTGTTAGGCGGCACTGATTGGCGGCACTGATAGGTGGCACTGATTGGCATTGATAGGTGGCACTGATGGGTGACACTGAAAGGCAGCTCAGATGGGTACTGATATGTGGCATTGATGTGCACTGGTAGGCACTGATATGTGGCACTGATGTGAAAACTGATGGGCACTGGCACGAGGCACTGATGAGCACTGACATAAGGCACTGATGGACACTGACTGTCATATGACGTCCTCCCAGAACGAGAGAACCACCTTGCGCCCGCCATATTACTATATGGCGGGCAGGAGGTGGTTAAAGAAGAACTTCGATAATGGTAGGTCCATTATCATGCATCAAAGCATGATAATAGTGTGCCCACTGTTCTTTGCCTTACCCATAGAACTGGGAGAGTTGGGGCAGCTTTCTTCCACACCATTCTTCCAAGAGGTTCTCCTTCCAAATGCCCACAATGGTTTTGAAAGTGTAGAACTGAGCACATCCACTCATTTCATATATGGTTGAGTGTGGGTACTGTTCCCGTGCATATCTATATACACACACATGTTTCTACACTAGTAGTTTCTGAGCAAGCATGCTGTTCCTCCATTGGGTCACACTATTTTCTTAACAGGCAAAAGCTAATGTTGGTTTCACCTTCAGATACCCCCTCCAACCTCACAATGAAGGAGGCACCTTCTGTGCAACCAGCAGTTTTCACCCTGATGCCGAGATCCATTCTCCAGCATCATGAGGCCAGTGTGGGCAGCCATGGCCTTAAAACAAAATACTAATACAGCTCTAAAACGGCCCCTAACTGCAAATAATATGTATCCATATTGAGACATTACTGTTTCCATTCCAGGTACCTGTAGAAAAGTGAACTTATCCCTGAATTCCATTATTAGAGAACTAAAGCACTACACGGCAGCCATATTGTTCTGTGACGTAACTCATGGATTGAAGGAAGGTTACGCTCGGAGATTATATGCTCTCCTGGCTGAGCGTTCGTAGAAGCTGTAACATTTCATTCTATTCTGAATGTTTTCCTCCAGTCATAACAGTATATTGTGGGAAGTGTAACATGGCGGTGTCCTTCCCATGGCTGTATTGATTTGCCCTTCAGCTGTTTGCAGTGCATGGAGAACCCAGGGCCTTGTTGTTGATTATCTCTACACAATGTCTCTGTGAGCTTTATTGACCCATTGCAGCTTACTGCCTGTGGCTCTTGATTTTTCACACCGTCTCCATGACACTCATAATAAAACATACTATGTTATTGCTACTGCGTTCTGGAAGTCAACTTGTGCTGCCTGACAGCGAATGAACCTCTTTCTAGAGAACATTTATTGTCTGGCGTTCGAGAGCTGCAGAAATTTTAGCCTTGATTTAGGCTGGATGTTTCTGTTCCTGCCAAATGAGCACAGCAGCCTCCTTTGTTTGGATTCCTTTGTTTTCCATTGATAATAGTGTGGTCTGTGCCTTAAGTCATCCTAATGCTTCTGAAGCACAGTTAGAGTTTTACAAAAGCTTTATGAGCTTATTTAAGGGGTCATTCCTGGAAAAAAGTGATCTTTCACGATTTGGTTGACACTGAAGTGCTAAAGCATCCAGTGATGGTCATGATAGTAAAATATCTGCGTGAAGGCTCCCAGGGTTGCATATATGCAACATGTCTCTTGTACCTGTAGTATTGAGACTTCTAGGTGAGCAGATGATCTGGGAATCCCCCAGGCTTCTTACATTACCGACCAGACACTGTTTCAGCTTCCTGTGTCACCTATGTACTATGGATGAGCATCATCACAAAGCAGAGGGCTCGCTTTGTACTTGCCTCCTCTTGTAAGCTGCCTAGCATCCTCTTTTCAGCTACCAGTGCCTGAAAACATGTCAAACAGCACTCTGTGTTGCAGTAGAAACTACTTTACTCATAGCGCAGAACAAAGCCCACTCTGATTTCTGTGTACAGGGCATTGTGGATGTACTCCAGCCATGGCTGCATGACATTTCTCAAGGTAGGTATTGTGTGTTGAAACAGCCTCTTGTAGTCTCTATCAAAAGCCCATGTAAAGCCGGCCATAGATGGTTCAAATCTTGGCCAGTTCAGCAGGGACCGGCCTATACTCGAACCATCTGTGGGCGCACTGATTGTACCCAATTTGATTGTTGTATTGCCACTAGCAATAATCGTGTTCTCCCGGCAGGGATTGCACCGCCCCACCCCACCCTACACATTCCACACCCTACACACGCCACACACACACCACAATAGCTCCATGGGTGGATTCCCCCATCAACACTGACTGTGTTGATGGGGTAATTGAGTATCATCTATGCCTGGCTCGATAGGGAAACAAC
Organism: Staurois parvus; assembly: GCF_062004578.1. NCBI lineage: Eukaryota > Metazoa > Chordata > Amphibia > Anura > Ranidae > Staurois > Staurois parvus. Next base: position 818,076 of record NW_028318309.1, on the reverse strand, counting down.
ACATGATCACAAATGAAATACGGGGACAGCATGATTGCCCTGCACACAGGAAGAGTTCATGGCAGCCTGAGTTCACAGGAAGTGGGTTGAATAACACTGGATGTCATTCAGCCTTGAAGACTAACTATAGCCTGAACAGAGGACAAGGAAGGCAGCAATGTAGCATTGAGAAGGGTGAGGCATGAAGCATCTGCTTTAATCTGACAGGCAGATGAACCCTCTGAACATATCAGAAGAATCTCTTGGGTTATATGTTCCACATGTTTATAAGAGACATCTTTTTTTTTTCTTTTTTCTTTTTTTTTTCCTGAGAGGAAGATGTGAAAGGTTCAGATCAAAGCTTATTCTCGGCATGCGATCCAATGGATCAAGGACTTTTCTTGTCTCTGAAACATACTCCCCTGGCTGGGTACAGCCCACTTCCCATAAACAAATAGTACATTTCTCTTAAAGACTGTTTAAAGATATACAATGTCCAAACATTATTGAACACATCACATTACATCGTCATCATAGTATTACTGGCCTCTCGGAGGCTGTCAGAGATGTAATACACAATCAATAACTCAATAACTTGTTAACTCAAGTCCCAGAGAAGGCCATAATGTAGAACTTCTAAGACCCATGTGCTACCCTGTGAATTTCCTGCTTTTCAGCATCTCACAAATTTCCAAGTCATTACCTCGATTATCAATCTCTTCTTTCTATGCGAAAAGTGGGATGTTCAAAGTCAACAGCAGCTACCTCGCAGGAACCACAAATAAGCGTACGCTCTGATAGCTTTCGATGTTACCGGTCTCAGCACAAAGCTTAAGTAGACTCCACGAGCTGCTCTGAAGCCACTGGAAATGTTACACCTTCGACAGTTCTGAAAACTCTATCTTGCTGATGGTAATTGTCTAGAGTCATGAGCATGTGCATTGCACTATTTTAACCCATGCATGACTGTGGAGGGGGCTTTTTGGTGTCTTACTAAAGACATTCATTTTTTGGAGGATTTCTGAGTGGTACCTGCCTCTGAACATTCTGAAATCACAAAGAGGGACACCATTTAGCACACAATATGTAGGCAAGGGACATGGCCCGGGTTAAATGACCATAGAGTTCTAAAATGCAGAAAATGATTAGATAAACCACACAAGTGCTTTTTGACCTCTTTTTCCTTTATATTGTCTTTTTAAAATAGCAAATGTAGTAATAGAGGTTGGATAAAGTTTAGTGCGGCATAAACACTTTTTAAAAATAGTACATTTTGTATAGAGATGTTCACATCAGGCCAGAAAGGACGACAACTGAGGCTGCAAGGTTTTGGTCCCAATAGATGGGCAGTTCTTCCAAATGACAGGAGCTATGGGTTGTTAATCCATTTATAATACTGTGTACAGTATCTGTCAGCTAATCAATCAGCAATCCTTTTGATCAATATAGTTAATCGGTTTAAAGCTAAACTGCACACAGATCTAAAAGATACACATAAATGCGGCTCAGTATTCTTTAATATATTATTATTATACAGGATTTATATAGCGCCAACAGTTTGCTCAGCGCTGTACATCACAATGGGAGACAATACACAAGACCGTACAGTAACAATATGATTCGATATACGAGGGGTTCGAGGGCCCTGCTCCTTGGAGCTTACAATCTAGGAGGGAGGGGATAGTGGTACAGGAGGAGATATATCATTGTGATTGTAAAGTTTTTGTTCTGTGCAATGGAATAGCACAAACCGGCCTGAACCTCCTCTTCTTGGGTCCTCCACTGGTGCTTCTGGCTCCTCCTCTTCTTGGTGTGCTAACCTTCTATCCCTAGACTTGATAAGGCGCATGCGTGCGAAATGCGTTGTCTAGATTTGTGGCCACAGCCACCAGCTTGTGTTCCAAGGCAGGATCCTCCCTTCCGCTTCATCCGAAGACCGCGGTGACGTCCATTCCGGAACACCGCGATCTCGTGTCTTATGGTACAGGAGCTTTGTCTGCCCTACATCTCACACCATTGGAGCAAACGGGCCGTCCACCTTGCCCAAGCCACCCATCATCCATTGTGATCATCTATTGTGCCCCTTTTATATAATAAAGGTACACCTCCAAGTGAGGTCTATACACTATTTACTCTCGCAGCGCTGATTCTTTTGAGGTTTTTGGATTCACTATACAAGTGTTAATTACAGCAGCAGTGAGAATTTATGTGTTTAGAGAGAAAACAGGTGGCGCACACATCTAGTGCATTATCCAATATTTATTGTAGGAGTGAAAAAATAATAAAAACATACTCACAGACGAAGCATGTATCTAAAAAGCATAAAAAAATGACAATGGCCACAACGGCAGGCAAGGTGTTCTCACTGTCAGTGCGGTCAAATGGCTGACGCGTTTCGGGGACGAATCCCTTTCCTCAGAGCTGATGACCAGCCTGTATGGAGGTCAAGTAGTAAATAACCAGGGCTAGATGCCTTGGGAGCAAAGCTCCACCTCCTCTACTTGTTATAAGATGAGGGGTTGGAGGGGGTTATTTAAAGTGCAATCTTTTGTAGTTTTTATAAACGCATATACATACATATATACACACATGTATAAAGATACATACATGCACTAAGAGACAAAGCAAATAAAAAATTATTAAAAATACATGAATATAGCACCTGCAAATGTAGATAAATATAAAAAAAAAATTTTTTAATAAAATATATAAAAATAATCGTATTAGTAACACTGGCAATGATGATAAAAATAATAACATTAGTAAACATCATAAAAATAAAAGTAATATCTATTCAAACGTGAAGCGCTGAGCAAACTGTCGGCGCTATGTGAGTGCTGTGTAGTGATATTGGACTGTTGTTGGGGAAAAAAAAAAAAAAATTGGGGACATTAGAAGACATGAAATAAAGAGTGTGTCTATGGGTAAATGAATGACCTTTAGGAGGCAATGGTTAAATGAATGGATGAGACATATGAATATGGTGTAGATACCTCTGATGCTGATGTATGATGAATGGAAAGTAAGAGCCTTGCTGTTGATGCCTGAGTGGGGTGGTGTGGGAGTGTGCTTTATGCCTGTGGGGAAATGGCTGCTGGAATGCAAACCAAGAGACAGGAGTAAACTCCGGATGACTCATGTCTGGTATCCCTGGAACAAAACATGAACACGTGCAGTGACTGCAAGGCTCCTCCCAGGGGGGAAGAGGGGAACTGTGTCAGGATTTATGTCTTGTATACCTTAACTACATATGGATGGCTCTTTACTGCACTTGGAATAATTGACAGTCCTTACCATAGGAAGCCACGTTCTGTCATGGCACACCTGTGGGCTCAACCCTGAGCCATATCACTTGTGTTCATATTCCCCCATTAAGGGTAGTTACTAGTTACAGTATACGTTGATCGCCCACCAGCAGCATCGAAGGAGCGAGCAACTCTCCCTCATTTGAAAGCCACACGTGTGCAGTGTGCTCCTTCCCCTTATCACAGCAGCACTAAGCTCAGCCGCTACAACAAGAGTCGTGAGCGCATACTGCACATGTGCAACAGCGCTAAGTTCAGCTGCTTACAGGGGGATAGAATGCATTGCACATGTGCAGCTTTTGAACAGGAGAGAGCGCTCACTCCTGTGAGGCTAGGAGCGAGAGCTCAGTGTATGCTACATCCTAACAACTAGCCAGGTTAGTGGATTGCTAACCATATGGGACTTTTACAACCAGGCTTCTGGGTGCCACAAACAGCCTACAGCTAAGACAAATACGTTATACAATCTTTTCCCAAACTGTACACTGTATTATAACCTACTGGGGCCTCTTGACTGCACAGTCAATTTTATCCAGAAAATAAACAGTCCTTTTAGGGATGTGCCTGATGTGCTTTTGAGGTTTTTGGTGGGCTTGTGTTTTATCTGCAGCGAATGTATCCTTATAAATGAAGATTTTGACTTTACAAGATCATTGTGGTAGGGACACCTTAATGTTGAACTGCAGGCAGATGTTAGACACAAATTACTGTAGCTTGGTAATCATTAATGCATCCTTATTTTTTAAATGATAACCTTGTAATTTTGACTTGGTATCTGCTTCTTGCAGTTCCTGTATAGCAGAGCTCAGAGGAGAAGGGAGAAGCAGCACAATCAGGTGTGAAGAAAGAGAGTGCTCATCAATATGCTGCTTCTCCTTTTACTATCCAGTCACAAGCTGAGGGAGGAGCAAGACCTGTAATGTAGGCCATAGATGGGTCAAAAATCAGCCGAAAAAAAATATCGTCCTATTTTCGAACTGTTAGTGGGTTAATTGGGCGGCTGTTTTTTGGGGTTTTGGCACATTTTTTTTATCGGTAAAGTTGGAAAAAAATCGGCCAATCGCTTTACCGATAAAAAAAATCTGCGCATGAGCAGTGACCTGCAAGAAGAAGAAGAAAAAATTCCAGTCCGCTATTATATTTGACATGAAAAAGTATTGCGGTTGCAACAATGTATCTATTTGTATCCGAATAAAAACATCTGTATCCGAAATGGATACAAATGGATATATTGTTGCAGCTGCAATACTTTTTCATGTCAAATGTAATAGCGGAGCTCTCTGCAGGGACAGAAGTCATTAAATGCCGGCCGTAGACGGGACGAAAATCTGCCAGGTTTTTTTTTTGTGTTTTTTTTTTTTACCATTGGTGGTAACGTCGGCCTATTGAACGACTGATTTTTCGTTTTTTGTTGTTTTTTTTTTTTTTTTAAACGGCTGGTTTTCGACCTGTCTATGGCCTGCATTAGTTTTACTTTACTGTTGCAGAAAAAAAATCTGATCTCCTGCCCTGCCAGACAGGGCTCTGTAGTGTGGCAAATCTTACTTGGAGTGCAGCTTTAAATGCACATTAAACTCACTGACTGCATAGTATTCATGCTCTGTGGACATAGGATACAAGTCTTCACAATAAATGCCAATTACAACAGTCTATATTACCCTAAAAAAATTATTTTCATGAAGGATGAGACTTTTTTTTTTTTTTTTTTTTCAAATGTAATCAAAATGCTTTTAAGTCCCCCACCTTCATCCCATAATCTGGGGAAAGTAGTAAAGTGTGTCTACTAAAAATAAATGACAAAGTACAGAACCCCCCACCACACATAAACACACACTACAAATAATGCTGCTCACCCCAGTACAATACAATACAAATTCCTCGCAGCACAGGTCAAACTCTTCCCCCACAGCATAGAGCCCCCTCCCCCCAACACAGAGCCCCCCACCCACAGTACAGAGGCTACCCACCCCATTACAATACAGATTCCCCCCCACAGTACAACCCCCCCCCCCCCCACAGTACAGAGCCCTCTTTTGCAGCACAAAGCCCCCCTCCTAAAACACACAGTACAGAGCCCCCGTACAGTACAGAGCCCCCCTCTCCTCATCATACACAGTACAGAGACCCCCTACAGTACAGAGCCCCCCTCTCCTCATCATACACAGTACAGAGACCCCCTACAGTACAGAGCCCCCCTCTCCTCATCATACACAGTACAGAGACCCCCTACAGTACAGAGCCCCCCTCTCCTCATCACATACAGTACAGAGCCCCCCTCTCCTCACATACAGTACAGAGCCCCTGCACAGTACAAACCCCTCCTCACCAACACACAATACAGGTTCCCCCACAGTACAGAGCCCCCACAATAGTACAGAAACCCCGATACAGAGTAAATCCCCCTCCAACCACAGTACAGAGCCACCCTCTCTTCACATACAGTACAGAGACCCCCTACAGTGCAGAGCCTCCCTGTCCTCATCACATACAGTACAGAGCCCCCCCTCTCCTTTCATACAGTACAGAGACCCCCTCTCCTCATCACATACAGTACAGAGACCCCCTCTCCTCACATACAGTACAGAGACCCCCTCTCCTCACATACAGTACAGAGTCCCCCTCTCCTCACATACAGTACAGAGACCCGCTCTCCTCACATACAGTACAGAGTCCCCCTCTCCTCACATACAGTACAGAGTCCCCCTCTCCTCACATACAGTACAGAGTCCCCCTCTCCTCACATACAGTACAGAGACCCGCTCTCCTCACATACAGTACAGAGTCCCCCTCTCCTCACATACAGTACAGAGCCCCCCCTCTCCTTTCATACAGTACAGAGACCCCCTCTCCTCATCACATACAGTACAGAGACCCCCTCTCCTCACATACAGTACAGAGACCCCCTCTCCTCACATACAGTACAGAGTCCCCCTCTCCTCACATACAGTACAGAGTCCCCCTCTCCTCACATACAGTACAGAGCCCCCCTCTCCTCACATACAGTACAGAGCCCCCCTACAGTGCAGAGCCCCCCTGTCCTCATCACATACAGCACAGAGCCCCCCCTCTCCTCACATACAGTACAGAGCCCCTGCACAATACAAACCCCTCCTCACCAACACACAATACAGGTGCCCCCGCAATAGTGCAGAGACCCTACCACACAGTAAATCTCCCTGCCGCCCACAGTACAGAGCCCTCTGCCCCCATTCGCCTGAGCACCTAAGCAATGGCTGCAGGAGGAGAAGTGAGACTGATGTGTCTCTGGTAAACATAGAAGTCAGTAGAGGAAGTGAGTAGTGCAGAAAATATCCTCTACTCATCTACCAGTGAGGACAGGGCAGTGCTAGAGTTCCAGCTGAAAAAAAAGCCTTGGTATAATACAGGCCATAGACGGGTTGTTTATTGGCCGAACTTTCACCCGCACCAAAATCTGCAGATATTCACGCCGTTTTTTGCGGATCTCCTTATTTATTTTTATCGGTCATGCTGGAAAATCCGCAAAAAATGGACGTTTTTCGTGGACATTGGTGGCAATTTTTCATTTATCGGCTGAAAATTCGGCCCGTCTATGGCCTGTCTAAGTAAATTAGGGGACCATTTTAGAACCTAATGACATTCTGGGCAATTTTTGCAGTTCAGAATTTTTACATTTTGTTTTCTGTACTCTTTAGAAATGCATATAATTTAAAACAGTTGTGTGCCCCTGGCTAACTACATAGCATAACTTTTTCCTTAAAAAAAAAAAAAAAAGTTTCAATATCACGGTGCATAGCCTAAACAAGTTTTATTTAATACCGTAGTGTTCTAGTGCTTTATGAACTTTGTTCCCAGCGTAGTTCTAGTTGTTTACTTGCTTAGTTCATTTTTGTTTGTCTGTATTCATTTTTTGGAGCTTGGCAGGGGCTCGTTTGGTTTGAGAAGTTTAGTTTTCATCAAAAAAAGAAAAAAACTTCCAGCTCGGCAACTTGTTGAACACAACGTGATGAATATTATTGATTATTTCACAGGCTTTCACTCACTCTCCGTCAGCGCGCCGAGGCTTGATATACAGATAGGGCTGCCTTCCAGCAAAACTAAGACTCCATCTTGATAATGGACTGCGATGAGAGACTGCTATTTGATAGAGAATTGATGTTTCCCTGTGACCTGGAAAGCTTATAGCTAGTCTACTGGATATTGAATCGGTTCATGTCAAAAGAGATGCTACTTGTTTATGAACTTTGAAGGAAAGAAAATTAAATGTTAGGGCAAATTGGCTTTATCGCCAAGTGTAGCTCTTGTCTACTGATCTTTTGTTGGCTACACCTATATTTTATTTGATCCATTTGCTACGAAGACTGCGATGTCCTCTCTCCAGGTTTTCAGAGAGAAGCTTTCATCTGTGAAGGATCTCGGGTAACTTGAGGTCATGTCTGTGAGTCATGGAAACATTAGTGCAGCTTTTCTCAACTGTTTTAATATGGGGGAACCCTTGAAATGACTTTCTAGTCTCAGGGAACTCCATGCTATTAGTTACTATATCTACAGCTCACTGCACATTAGTGTGATGGTCCGTGGGAAGAATGCTGCTTACGTTGGTGCTCATTGGAAAGAAGACTTCATACATTGATAGTGAGTGGGAAGAATGTTCCTTCCATTGGTGGTCAGTGGGAGGAATGATACTTCTATTGGTGGCCAGTGGGAGAAGTGTTCCTTCCTTTGGTGGTCAGTGGGAGGAGTGATCCTTCCGAGTGGTAATCAGTGGGAGGAGTGATCCTTCCATTGGTGGTCAGTGGGAGGAATGATCATTCCTTTGGTGGCCAGTGGGAGGAGTTATCCTTCCTTTGGCGGTCAGTAGGAGGAATGTCCATTGGTAGTCAGTGGGAGGAATGAATCCCCCTCTTACAGATAGTTAGAAAGTTCAATGGTGTCAGTGGTTATTTATCTGAGAGGCAGAAATCTCTCCTTGCTCAAGGAACCCCTAGCAACCTCTAGAGCAGGGGTCTCCAAACTATGGCCCTCCAGCTGTTGAAGTACTACAAGTCCCATCATGCCTCTGGGAGTCTTTCCTGTGGCTGTCGCAGTCTTGGAAGGACTCATGGGACTTGTAGTTCCTCAACACCTGGAGGTCCATAGTTTGGAGACCCCTGCTATAGAGGAGCCCTAGTTAAGAAAGGCTGCATTAGAGAGTTGGCTGTTTTGCATGCTTTCTGTCCTGTGGCAAGGTATTGTCAGCTGTAGGCTTTGTTGAGTCTTTTAGTTTACATAAACTCTTTAATACACTTTTGTCTCTATGTAAAACAAATGGAGACCTCCAAACAACTGTACATTAGGTTTGTACAGATACTGAGTACTTGCACAGGCACTCATACTCATGCAATTGCTAATGATACTAAAACAGATACCTTTGCGGTGTGATTTTAAGTCCATACAAAATGAATAGGCTCAAATTGCGCTGCAAAGGATTGCATGCGATTTGGACAGGAATGGGTTGCGATTCCAGTCTGAAATGCATGTAGTTTCCGGCATAGCTCCTGTGTGAACCCAGGCTTGTCATAGAGACTTTGAGCCTGAATGCACATAGGAGCAGTACGGGGAAACCTCCCAGGATGACGAGTTCCACAAGCTCCAGCTTCCGATCTGACTGTGGACATCAGCTGCTGTAGCTTGGGCTCCTCCTGCATTCTGCCTCTCCCATGGCTCTCTCCCCCCAGCCTCCTGGACCCCCTCCCCATCCCCCCTGGTCCCGTTGTACCAGAGTGCCAATCCCCATACGATAATCTGATCATTAGTACACAGCTTTCGTCCAAAATTATTAGACGATATAAGCATGAAAATTTTGATTGTACGATACCAAATCCTATGATTTTTGTTTTAATCAGTTTCCGTCCAAAAATACAATAAGAATACAATACATTACATCACTTCCAAATTGTTAATCTGTACTACAAGTATTTCCATAACTAGAGTAACCTCGTCGTTCTCGATATGAGACTAGCATGCAAAAAAATAAAACGGACGATCATTCATCCGATATCCTCATTGTGTGTACAGGGCTTTACATTGTTGAGTTAGGAATCAAGCAAATTTCTTTCTTGCAGCCAGCCAGTTGTTGCAAGAAACAAATTAATTTCGTGTTTGGCCCACCTTAAGGCCAATATTTGGTCACATGACCAGTCACCAACTGAGCAATTGTTTCTGCAGCAGATTAAGTAATTAAGGATTCTTTTTCTATTTGTGTTTTGCTAAGCAAATCCTCAGGATTAGTGATAATGGAATCAGAGATTTCCTGACTCACTTTTTTTTTATTTTGAATTATTTCTGCATGCAGAACAGATCAGATACATTTCAGAAATGCAAGCAGTAAAGATGAGTGAATTGCATGATCATCTGTAAATTGGACAGATGGCTGAAATTTATTCAGGCCAATCAAACCATGTGAGATTCATAAGTATGAGGGAGGGAATTGCAGTAGAGTTCTGCTTTAACACGTATAAATATAATAAAGAGAAAATATTGCCAGACATAATGTAAGGCCAAAATGGTGGATTTTTAAGGCACAGTGAGAAACCACAGTCATATAAAATATCACAATTTATTAGCATAAAACACAGAATACAAAACAGGGTGTTAAGGATCCGGGTGTGACCAGAAATGTGTGGACTGACACAGGAAAGTAGCAGGCTTCAGGAACACAGGCGTAGTCAGGAAGGCCAGGTCAGCAACTTGCAGGCAGCGAGGTACCGGAGGAGCAGGCAGAGAATAGTCAGGGTCACAAGCCGGGTTCAGTAACTCACGGGCAGCGCGGTACAGAGGATCAGGCAGAAGGATGGTCAGGCAAGCCAGGGATCAAGCAGGAGAAGTCAGCAGAGGTCAGGATCAGGCAGGGTCGGCAACAAATCAGATAGTCAGCAGAACAGGAACACGGGATACCAGGTACAGGGGCTCATGGGAAACAATACACCAAGGCCCTGATCACAGGCCTGGTCCTGCTTAAATACACCTCCTGCAATCAGCTTCAGCTGATGGCTGACTGCAGGAGTGAGCTTCTGGTTGCTGAGAGCACCCGCTGGCCAGCCCTGGTACTGCAGCCCACACGGCAGGTGAGTCCCACCACCAGTGGTGAATCCATTCCTGACACAGGGGAAGAAGAGAAATAGTACATAACATATCCCTTTGCATGTAACATATTTATGTCAACCATATTATGAATACTGATAATTGAGAAGTAGAATGAGAAGAAGGGAACAGTCAACGTGTTTCGTCTACATATCTAGCTTCTTCAGGACTGTAACTTCTGTGTAAGGGAGAGCAGTACTAATAGGAGAGTGGCAACCAGGGACATCTAGTCTTGGGGGTGGACTCAGGGGACCCGAATGCATTGAAGCCTGGGAACCAAAGAGTACGTATCTGACTCAATGATAATAAATTGTGCCCCATGTAACTAGAGCATGGAAAGCTCAGACTGTAGAGGCTGATAACATTTTGAAATGAAGGACACTGGCGAGCTAATATGGCTGGACAACAATAAGGAATAGGTCTAATGGGCAGATAATATACACTCCAAAAAGTAGGCTTCCAGGCAAAGGAGCCAAAATCTTCATAGGTCATGAACCCAGCTCATGTAGTGGTGCATGTGGAAAATTCTCACCTCCTGATTAAGCTCTATGGTAATCCAGACAGGGAAAGAATGTGATGCACTTGTATCAAATCCTCATACAAGGTACCTCCACTTGTTCACCGAGTGCCACCTCCGAGTGCGCCAATTGTAGCCAGCAGTGTGTACTAGACCGCGGTCTAGTTTTCCAGCCATATTAGCTTGCCAGTGTCCTTCTTTTGAAAATGTCATCATCCTCTATTTTATATGATTTTGGTCTCTCCCTATGTCTAAAAAATCTGCCATTTTTGCCGTACATTATGTCCGGCAATTATTTCTCTCTATACCTTTTAGGATGTGGCACTAGGAAGCTTTATATTATTTTTGCTTATAAATATAATAAAGATTTAGGGGCTCGTACTAACATTCACCAGCCCTTGCCACCCTTTCCAAAATCGATCTGCAGTTGATTTCTTTTCAGAAGGCATTTGACAGGAGGAGAGGAGGCTATATATTGCAGGAGGGTGGTTGCTGCGTGGCCCTAATACACTTAAATTGGTAATGTCCGTTGGCAGTACCACTCGCCAAGTGCGACAAACGGTATTTATTGTTGCACACTATTGCAGTGGCTACTTGTTTACAGCTCTGAGCTGCTGCATGCCCTTCTTTAACCCCTTGCCAATTGGGCACTGTTACCCCCTTCCTGCCCCTTTAGTTTTCAGCACTGTTGCACTTTGAATGACAATTGTGTGGTCATGCAACATATGTAAAAACATGAGGAAAGTACTGCCAATAAGCAGCAAGTGTGATCAGCTGTGACTGGACACAGCTGATCACGTAGTAAAAAGGCCGCTGTGATTAGCCCTTTACCGTGTCATGTGATCAGCTGTGTCCAAAGGACACAGCGATCACAGAGAGCAATGGGTGTGCGCCACTGGGGGGCGCACGTGAGGTGCAGTTCTGGGACGGCATCATATGACACCCTCCCAGAACTGGACGACCGCACTGTAGCCTTCATTTGTCTATAGCGCGGTCAGGAAATGGTTAAAGAATATGTTTGCCTTTTGGTAACATTACATATTACACCCGTATTTAGGATGTAATATGTAACCAAAGCACCACCTGCCTGCGCCCCTCCTATCCCTTCCTGTGACAATGGGTGGGGTTCTTCTTTCCACACACACTGTCACAATTTGCTGGGCTCAGCCCACGTGGCTGTGTCATTGCATCAGATGGCTTGTAGTTCTCAATGAACTGTGAGGGCGCTGGTTCAATGATCTTCCTGCTCTCCAGTAACTGTTTGCCTGTCTGAGAGATACAGGCATACAGCTGGCTGAGATTCTGCAGGAGTCTGACATTGCACTCATAATCTGCTGGTTGCAGTTGCAATGCCCTGCAGGCTCCAGAAAAAAATAATAAATGCACAATTTTTGTATGTATTATTTTTTTTAAAAGGCGAACTTTGCCTTTACGTGGATGTTCAGGGGGCAGTAAAACTTTGGCCTTTTCTGTTTCCTGGCCATCTGTGTGAACATGCCCTTCATGACTCGTGTGGTCGTCTCACTTTCTGTACATCATTTCTCTATCCCTTTCCCTGTAAATAATTTTAGAAGCCTAACTCCAAATATTCTTTAGTTTTGAATAGGGTAGGGAAGACATACATGTCACGTTTTTATTTCTGTGACCCCTTCATAGGGGATATTTTCCCCTCACATTCTGTCCGCATGACACCCATACAAGAAACTGAGTGTATGGTTTCACTGTGCCAAAAAGGCATGGACAGAAATTCTTTTTTTTTTGTTTACAAATGATTTTATTTTAAAAAAAATAGTGACATTACAGCTTCAAACAGTATGTAAAACAGAAACAAGGCACCACTGAAATGTACATTGCAGAAAGTACAATCATGTAGAGCAGTGGTTCTCAACCTGTGGGTCGCGACCCCTTTGGGGGTCGAACAACCCTTTCACAGGGGTCACCTAAGACCATTGGAAAACACATTTCCAATGTGTAAAGAGCAGCTACTGTGTAGAAAGCAGATGCTGTGTTGAAAGCAGCTACTCTGTTAAAAGCAGCTACTGTGTAGAAAGCAGCTACTGTGTAGAAAGCAGCTACTATGTAGAAAGCAGCAGTGTTGGAGGTAAAACGACACTTCATGAATTATAATTACTGGGTAAATTTATGGTTGGAGGCAGGGGCGGACTGACCATTTGGAAACTAGGGCACTGCCTGAGGGCCCGGGGTCAGTGGGGGGCCCCATGAGATGCCCCTGGTACCTTTTTCATAGGCTTTTTTGAGCAAGGGCACAGGGGCCCCATGATCCCCTTTTGCCCCCTGGTTGGGGGTCACCACAACACGAGGAACTGTATTAAAGGGTCGCGGCATTAGGAAGGTTGAGAACCACTGATGTAGAGTAAAGAAGAAGAAAAGAGAGAGAGAAGAATTGAAGTACATGAGTAATATAAGTAGAAATGTAGATAGAGTTATACAACTAACAAAAGAGCAACTCTATCAATCCAAACATGAGTTTTCCCTTATCATGTAGTAAATGTCTATGAGCTCTCCAAAATTCCCATTTTCTATCGAATAAGTGCATCTTGTCAAGTAAAGTGTAATGAATTCTTTCCATGAGCATCACAGCATCAACCCTATGCAGAACAGAGGCCAGTGGTACTATGGGAGATTTCCAGTGTAGGGCAATACAGGGTGGATATACAAATGGTGTGGAACAGCCTCATAACCTCAGCTGGACAGAAATTCTAAGGCCCTCTTCATACTGATTGTCTGATTGGTTCTGCCTGTCAGTTTTTCACGCAAACCCGATTGGACCTTCCAAAGCTCTCTATGGAGAGGCAGGTGTCAGCGGCATCTGATCCGATCCTGTACGCTAAATTCTGATGGATGGGTATACGTTCCCCACCCGTCCAGCGGATCAAATCCGGATGACAGTTGGGTGGAAAAGGACAGGCAGTCAGTTTCCATCCAACCGCCCACAGAAAACAGCAGGCTGTGTCTGCTCTGCAGCAGTGGTGCGGACACGGACCTGTCATCCACTTGCAACAGGGATCAGTGGAGAGATCCCCCGCTGAGCAAGCGGATCCACGGACGGGTCCACCCCATCTGAAAGGGGTCTTACCCACTCCATTACAAATGTGGTTTTGTCTGTTTTACTATTGCAGATATTCCCATCCCTTCCTGTCTTGACTTTAAACCCAGCAGGGAAATAGGCAGCAATAAGTTCTTGCAGAGGCTGTAAGCCATGCCTTCTCTATGCAGAACAAAGACAAAAATTCTGGCTGCAGTCGGGCTTTAAACTTTTTGAAAGTCTGTGCTTTATGGCTGCAGATGATCTTCTGCCAATATCTGCCTGTGTATGAGCAGACTAGCCTGTGACATCGAACTGAGAATGAACCACTGGATGTCACTAGAATTCAGCTGCAGATTCTTCAGGATCATCAATCAGGATAATGATTGATCTAATCCTGAATTCGCACCTAATGGTTGTTAGCATGAAAATGTGTGCAATGTCATCGTTTTCTCCATACATAACGTTCATTTATATTATCTAGTGTTTCCTGTCAGCTAGGGATTTTAAAGGTTAAGGGTACAAACCTTTCATTGTTCTAAAATATACATCTTTTTGTAAATGATCAGTAAACCTAAAGATGTTATGTAAGGAAGCAGCAAGTAATAGTTTCAGATCTGCACCTAAATCTGCATGGAACTGGCTGTCGTATCAATCATCCGTACAGCGCTGGCTCTTTTTACATCAGATGATGGCAGGCAGCTCACACAGCATAGGGAATCCTATCATACTCAAACATCTTAGAAGTCCTCCAGGATATTGAGATACTAGAGAAGATCCTGTGAGGCAATACATTATATAACACACAGGCCTGGCAGAGCATCACCAGCGTCTGGTGATGTCTATGCGTTCCAGACTTCAGGCTGTAATTGACTGCAAAGGATTTGCAACCAAGTATTAAAAAGTGAAAGTTTGATTTATGATTATTATTTTGTCCCATTACTTTTGGTCCCTCAACAAGTGGGAGGCACATATGCAAACAGTTGTAATTCCTACACCGTTCACCTGATTTGGATGTAAATACCCTCTAATTAAAGCTCACAGTCTGCAGTTAAAGCACATCTTGTTCATTTCATTTCACATCCATTGTGGTGGTGTATAGAGCCAAAAATGTTAGAATTGTGTCGATGTCCCAATATTTTATATATATATTATTATACAGGATTTATATAGCGCCAACAGTTTGCTCAGCGCTTTACAAGATAATGGGAGACAATACAGCAACAATAGAGTTCAATACAAGAGGGTTAGGAGGGCCCTGATCCTCGGAGCTTACAATCTAGGAGATATATATATTTATTTTTCTCTAAGTATACAGTGAATCTATGTTTGATTTTCTTTTAAATCTAATTGGTGAATTTCAAGGTTTTCCCAAACTGGTATCTTAAATGACCATAATGTGTAGTGCGTGTCAGACAGCACAAGGTAAATGAACTGGCTCTCTGGGTGGGTTGTGATCCAGTACAGTATTGAGCTTCTGTAAAGTGAAACAAAAAGCGCACCAACCTTGCGCATTACCTCAGTAAAATGTGATTTTATTGAATATGAAAATATACTCACAAACAGAGAAGTAAAACAAGTGTGTAAAGTCCTTAGCGAGACTTAGTCAGAGACCAGCGGGAGTCTAACCACGAGGGAAGATTCTCAGAGTGAAGCTGATGCGTTTCGAAGGGAGTCCCTTCTTCCTCAGAGCTCAGACTCCCTTTGAAACACAACAGCATGACTCTGAGAATCTTCCCTCGTGGTTAGACTCGCGCTGGTCTCTGACTGTAAGTCTCGCTAAGGACTTTACACACTTGTTTTTCTTCTCTGTTTGTGAGTATATTTTCAAATTCAATAAAATCACATTTTACTGAGGTAATGCGCAAAGTTGGTGCTCTTTTTGTTTCGCTCTACAGTATTGGTCGGGCATCCCCAGCCTTGTTTAGAGCCGCACAACCTTTGATGCTTTGGTGGTGAACTTCTTCAAGTTCCGGATCCATCTATACACCGTTGTTCTCGGTCATAGAGCACAGGAGGTTTTGTTTTTTGTTTACACTGGCAGTATTGAGCTTCCACCTATGCTTCTGTCCTGTAAATGGGGAATGAAGAAACAATCAATATGAGTGCCTATTTCCAGCAAACCTCAGTCACAGAGGGCTAGCGATCAGTGTTAGGGCCAATTCACACCATGGGGTTTATTTACTAAAGCTGGAGAGTCCAAAATCAGACTCACTTCTGCATAGAAACCAATCAGCTTCCAGGTTTCATTGCCAAAGCTTCATTGAACAAGCTGAGGTTAGAAGCTGATTGGTTTCTATGCAGAAGGGAGTCTGATTTTGGACTCTCCAGCTTTAGTAAATAAACCCCCATGTGTTCAATGATTTTCCAGAGCAGTCCTACCGGAAGACAAGGCGAAATGCCTGGTCTGTTATGTGCCCAGTTCCAGTTCAGGTATTGTACAGTCCATTGCTTCACATGGTAGCTAATAGAACTTTATGAAATGTCACTGGAACAGTGCAGGAACAATGCACAGTGAGAAGAATGTCACCAGCACATCGAGGATTTCCAGAAGAGGTCCAAAGCTTTAATAAGCGATCACATCATAGCAGGGGCGGACTGACCATTTGGGAACTCGGGCACTGCTCGAGGGCGCAGGGTCAGTAGGGGGCCCCATGAGATGCCCCTGGTACCTTTCATAGGCTTTTTTGGCTGTGATTTGAGTGTGGGCAAGGACACAGGGGCCCCATGATCCCCTATTGCCCGGGGGCCCCATGAGTTGTCAGTCCGCCCCTGCATCATAGTTACAAAGCCAACGTTTTGAAGCCTCAAAGCACCCCTTCATCAAGCATGTGACGTCACGTACCTGATGAAGGGTTCCTGCGAGGCTTCGAAATGTTGGCTGTGTAACTATGATGTGATCGCTTATTAAAGCTTTGGACCTGTTCTGGAGATCTTCGGTGTGCTGGTGACATACTTCGCTGTTTGAACGACTTCAGTTTCCAGCCATCAGTCACTGCTGCAACCATTTTACATTTACAGCCACTTTCAGGAACTTGAATGGGAGGAATTTGCTTGTTCAGGAACAGTGCACAGCACATCGGCACTGCAGTGGTCTGCATCGCACCACATACCTGCATTGTAACGCAGCGGCTGTTGTAAATTGACCTTTAATCACAAATATATTTATTATTGGTAGAGGTGTATAGCCAACACGTTTCAGGACAATAAGTGTCCTCTTCATCCGGGCTGTTTCTATGGAACCAGGATTTCTGGTGCAAGATAGAATTATTCAGATCCTATGGTGTGAAAAAGGCCATTTCCATAGGTGACAGATTTGTAAAACACGTGTACCACCTACCTTTTTGTTTTAGAGATCAATGTTCTCTATGATCCTAATCCTTTTGTAGGTAAGCCTTCACAACTATAGTGAGGCTGAAGAGATTCTTGACCTGTTATCTTTATTTCATGTCCACTTTTTGAAAAAGCCATTTATTTAAAAAAAACAAACCTTTTTTTTTGTGTTCCATTCAAAAGCAAAAATACCTCCAGGGGGACAGAGCTGCCCATTTATTTACATGTCAAATGCTTTTGTGTAAGGTCTCAGTCCATGCACTTAACTGCGGTTGTTAGGGAAAAAAGCCATACAGGATACCAGTGGGATTTCACAATGTTATTATGCAATGATATGAATAGGATCGGACACAGGAACTCTGGAGAAGATGGGGCTCCAGCACAGAATGTTCCAGTGAGGTCAGAGGGAGAGAAGGGAATTTGCATCAGAAGAATGGAAGAATGTGGTTAGCTTTGTAGACGAGCGAGCACGTGTCTCCTCTGCTCTATAGAGTCTTGTGTCCTGATACTCGCTTATGCTTTTGTCAGGCCTGTCAATTGTCATCCTCCTATATCGGGCCCCCATCGCCTGCAGTGGGGGAGGGGAGGCTCTTCTCACTCTTGTCTGACTGGCATTTAAGAGAACTGATTCCCAGAAGCCACATTTCACTTATTCTGAAGCTACGTCAAGCTTGATGACTAGGTACAATCTGTGTTCTTGATGCAGTTAGGGGCTTGAAGTCTTTATGTTAATGTTGGTATTTGCCCTAGAATTTTTATTATCAGGTGCCCATAAGTATAAGAAAAAACTTGCAGAACATTGGAATTCTGAGTAAATATTGAATTGGGATTGCATTCTCCAAACCTTAGGGCCAAAAAAAAGCCCATTTCATGGCAAATTCCACTGTTCGGCTCCCTTGCCACTGCCATTTCTGCAGATCTGTGTTGCAGAGGTATTCACGTAGGCCTGGAAGTTTTAATGAATGGTCACGTAGTTACAGCTAGGCAACGTTTCGGAGTCTCGCAGGACCCCTTCATCAGGCATGCCGAGACTCCGAAACATTGCCTTGCTGTAACTATGTGATCATTCATTAAAACTTTTGGACCCGTATTGGTGATCTTCGGTGTGCTGGTGACATTTTCCCTTGCTGATTCTGTTCGGTTCCAGCCGACAGTCGCTGCAGCACCCACTTATACACACAGACATTTTTAACGCAGGAATGTGTTCGTTTGGATTGTACACTTGTATTCATGTAAGCCTATCCCCAATGGCTCCATGCACTGACATCACTGCTGAGACTTTTTTTTTTTTTTTTCTGGATCCTGAGAGGGGCCTGCTGCTGGACAGCCAGTAGGAAATGTCCACGTCACACTCTAGCAGCAGATGCATATCTTTGCTCATGGTGGGCATCTCAATTGTTGACAATGGTGGAACATGGTGGCACAGTATGGGTCAGGGCATCTGCTTTCATTCACCACCAGAAGTTCATGTAAATGGCTGACAATGCAGAAGAGCAACAGGGACAGTGAGGTTAATGTACTAAAACTGGAGAGTGCAAAATCTGGTGCAGCTGTGCATGGTAGCCAATCGGCTTATAACTTCAGCTTGTTCAGCTGATTGGTTTCTATGCAGAGCGGCTACAGATTTTGCACACTCCAGTTTTGGTAAATCAACCCCAGTGTGTTATCAGGACAGGAAGGGCCTGAATAAGGACATTCATGGCAGAGTCACAGGTATTACTTTACAGTAGTAGCTAAAAAAACATTTATGACATTAAGCATTAATCAAGAACATTAACCTCCCTGGCGGTATTCCCGAGTGTAGCTCGGGGTAAAATGTCAGTACCAAAAGCGGTAACCCCGAGCTACACTCAGGCTTACCATGCGGCGTTGCATAGGGAGTCCCTGCAGCACTTACTTTGTCCTTCGCTCCCGCGATGTGTCCCCTGCAGCGTCCCCGGCCATCTCCTCCGGCTGATGTCGGCATCCGGCTTCTGTGTTCTGGTCCCTGTGACGTCGGGACGTACGGGCGCCGGCGGCGGCCAAATTTGAAAATTTTAAAAAATTTCATTTTTTTCCAAGCAAATTTTACATAGTAAAACATTCCTGTTTCAACCCATTTCACATACATTTTGTCCCGAGTGCTTTGTCCTGTGCCCTGCCTGCATTTTATCTGTTCTTTCTGCCTGGAAACTGAGAAACGTCCATGGCGTCCAAAAAGCGTCCCTTTAGGTCAAAAGCGGTTTTAGACCGGCTAGAGAACAGCGATAGTAAATCAGAACCACTTGCAGAATTGAGTGATAATGATTCGTGGGGGAAATTCATCATCAGACACTGAAAATGATTTTGCGACTTTGCTCAGCGATGTGCGAACTTGGCGCTCTATTTCAAATTTCAGTGTTTTTGGTTTGATTATATTATTGAATTAAATGTATTATTATTATTATATTATTTTTTATGATTATTTCATAAATTAAAATTTATGATTTTGTGTTTCAAATTTTATGATACCCGGAATGTTTACTAGACTCTTGTTCGGACAGATTTCAGTGAGTTATTCCTAAAAATTACAGCCTACAATAAAAAAAAACTACATATTTCCATGCAAAATAATGGTACCGCTTTCAGCACCAAAAATCTGAAATAATCAGACCGCTAAGGAGGTTAATCACTGACATAAAAGGCTATGTCAGCATTACTAAAAAAAATTTTGTACTATGAAAACGTGCATATACTCGGTCCATTCCGGTAACTGCAGCAGCTTTTTCTTTTTTTTCCTTTTTTAATACTCAGCTGTTTATACCATACAGATTCCATTTGATTGTATAACTATATTGCCCTTGCTGCTGCTCCATTTGATCCAGAGTGGAAGAACACATCCTGGGCATCCTTTAGACGTGCATGTTCTAAGGAGGAAGATAGCCACTGGCTGTTGTTGAGTTTAGCTATGCATTCAGCCCAGTTGCTTGATTACATTTAATCAGACCTGCTTCTGGAACAGTAATCAATGGGTGCCATTTTGGACTGCTCCCTGTACACTAATGTGTAATTCCTTGCTGGTGGTGCAAACCTTGGCCTCTTGGACTTTTCCCTATTTTCCTTTGGGGGTTTGGTGCTTACACGTCTTTGAGGTGATCACTCTTTACATAGATGCCATCATATGAATAGACTAGCACCCATTGATTCTGCTGAGGGAGGTGATCCTGGGTGCACTGGAGAAGGATATTCCTGCAATCCTCCAGTACGGTGGTATTTTTTAACAGCTGTATTTTGGATGATCATTGGGGTTTTCGCTACAAATTCTCATGTCCTCTTA
>NW_028318308.1:900000-977500 GCF_062004578.1 Staurois parvus | reverse complement strand
TCTACTGAACCCCAATCGTTCCATTATACCCCTCTCCTAGTATCCGGACCCCTCTCCTACTGAACCCCAATCGTTCCATTGTACCCCTCTCCTACTATTCAGACCCCTCTCCTGCTGAACCCAATTGTTCTGTTGTACCCCTCTCCTACTGAACCCCAATCATTCCATTGTACCCCTCTCCTAGTATCCGGACCCCTCTCCTACTGAACCCCAATTGTTACATTGTACCCCTCTCCTACTATTCAGACCCCTCTCCTGCTGAACCCAATTGTTCTGTTGTACCCCTCTCCTACTGAACCCCAATCATTCCATTGTACCCCTCTCCTACTGAACCCCAATCGTTCCATTGTACTCCTCTCCTGCTATCCGGACCTCTCTCCTTCTACTGAACCCCAATCGTTCCATTATACCCCTCTCCTACTATCCGGACCCCTCTCCTACTGAACCCCAATCATTCCATTGTACCCCTCTCCTACTATCCAGACCCCTCTCCTTCTACTGAACCCCTATTGGTCTATTGTACCCCTCTCCTACTGAACCCCAATTGTTCCATTGTACCCCTCTCCTACTATCCGGACCCCTCTCCTACTGTACCCCAATTGTTCCATTGTACCCCTCTTCTACTATCCGGACCACTCTTCTACTGAACCCCAAGTGTTCCATTATACCCTTCTACTATCCGGACCCCTCTCCTACTGAACCCCAATCGTTCTGCTGTACCCCTCTCCTATTTTGACCCTTCTCCTTCTGAACCCCAATCATTCCATTGTACCCCTCCTACTATTTGGACCCTCTCCTACTGAACCCCAGTCGTTCCATTGTACCCCTCTCCTATCCAGACTCCTCTCCTACTGAACCCCAATTGTTCTGTTGTACCCTCTTCTACTATGAGGACTCCTTTCCTTCTGTTGTACCCCTCTCCTACTATCTGGACCCCTCTCCCACTGAACCCCAATTGTTCCATTGTACCCCTCTACTATCCGAACCCCTCTCCTACTGAACCCCAATCGTTCCATTGTACCCCTCTCCTACTATCCTGACCCCTCTCCTACTGAACCCCAATTGTTCCATTGTACCCCTCTCCTACTGAGCCCCAATCGTTCCATTGTACCCCTCTCCTACTATCCAGACCCCTCTCCTTCTATTGAACCCCAATCATTCCATTGTACCCCTCTCCTACTGAACCCCAGTCATTCCATTGTACACCTCCTCCTACTATTCGGACCCCTCTCCTACTGAACCCCAATCGTTCCATTGTACCCCTCTCCTACTATCCAGACTCATCTCCTCCTGAACCCCAATTGTTCCATTGTACCCCTCTTCTTCCCCCAAACCCCTATTGTTCCATTGTACCTCTTTCCTACTTTCCTGACTTCTCTCCTTCCCTGAACCACTATTGTTTAATTGCACCTCTTCTGCTATCCTGACCCCTCTCACTGAACCCCACTTTTTTCATGGTACCCCTCTCCTTCCCCTGAACCCCTGTTGTTCCATTGTACCTTTTTCATACTATCATGACTTCTCTTATTCCCCTAAACTCCTATTGTTTCATTGTACCTCTCTCCTATTATCCTGACCCCTCTCTTTCACTGAACCTCACTTGTTCCATTGTTCCCCTCTGCTTCCCCCTGAACCCCAGCTGTTCCATTGTACCCCTCTTCTACAATCCTGATCCCTCTTCTTCCCCCCCCCGAAACCCATTTGTTCCATTGTATCCCTCTCCTACTACCCTGACCCCTCTCCTTCCCCCCCAAACCCCATTTGTTCCATTGTACCCCTCTCCTACTATCCTGACACCTCTCCTCCCCCCCCCCCGAACCCCATTTGTTCCATTGTATCCCTCTCCTACTACCCTGATCCCTCTCATTCCCCCCCCCCAAACCCCATTTGTTCCATTGTATCCTTCTCCTACTACCTTGACCCCTCTCCCACTAAACCCCACTTGTTTCATTGTACCCCTCTCCTACTATCCTGGCCCTTCTCCTTCCTCTGAACCCCAATTGTTTTATTTTACTCCAACTGTACTCTTTTTCTACTTTTCAGATTGCACTCTTGCCACTGCACCCCTATTGCCCCATTGTACCCCTTACCTACAATCCAGACCCTTCTCCTTCCACAAATCCCAAACTATACCCCTCTCCTACTATCTAGACCACTCTCCTTCAGATGAGCCCCTTTTCTTGTTCCCCCCTCCTTCTACCCGGAGACACATATTTCTATCCCGTCATCTCATCTGCTCTTCTTACTTTTACATATCGGCCATCGCTTACCACACTTCTTCCACCCCTTTGTTTCCCGTCTCCATGTTCCTCACCCCTCATACCTTCCTCTCTCTTTCCGCTCTCTCCTCTCCTCTCACTTCTCCACCTCTCCCCAGCCAGGTTATGGTCTGATTTGTGTCTTGTTCCCTTCTCCATGTTCCCCCCCCCCCATACTTTCCATTCTCTGCTCTCACTTCTCCATCTCTCTGCAGTCAGGTTATCGTCTGATTTGTGTCTTGTTTCTGGATCTCAGACCCTTCTCCATGTTCCTCCCCTCCTCCATACTTTCCATTCTCTGCTCTCACTTCTCCACCTCTCCCCAGCCAGGTTATGGTCTGATTTGTGTCTTGTTCCCTTCTCCATGTTCCTCCCCCCCCCCCCATACTTTCCATTCTCTGCTCTCACTTCTCCATCTCTCTGCAGTCAGGTTATGGTCTGATTTGTGTCTTGTTTCTGGATCTCAGACCCTTCTCCATGTTCCTCCCCCCCTCCATACTTTCCATTCTCTCCTCTCACTTCTCCATCTCTCTGCAGTCAGGTTATGGTCTGATTTTCATCTTCTCTTTGTTTCTATATCTCAGCGCGCTGGCCCTTCTCGTTCTGGCGCTGGCCCTTCTCGTTCTGGCACTGGCCCTTCTCGTTCTGGCGCTGGCCCTTCTCGTTCTGGCGCTGGCCCTTCTCGTTCTGGCTCTGGCCCTTCTCGTTCTGGCCCTTCTCGTTCTGGCGCTGGCCCTTCTCGATCTGGAACTGGCCCTTCTCGTTCTGGCCCTTCTCGTTCTGGCGCTGGCCCTTCTCGATCTGGAACTGGCCCTTCTCGTTCTGGCGCTGGCCCTTCTCGTTCTGGCTCTGGCCCTTCTCGTTCTGGCCCTTCTCGTTCTGGCGCTGGCCCTTCTCGATCTGGAACTGGCCCTTCTTGTTCTGGCCCTTCTCGTTCTGGCGCTGGCCCTTCTCGTTCTGGCCCTTCTCGTTCTGGCGCTGGCCCTTCTCGTTCTGGCCCTTCTCGTTCTGGCGCTGTCTGCAGTCATTGTGTCGGAGTTCCTTGTGTCTCAGTCCTGTGCCTCCGTTTGATGACTTTGCTATACATTGTATCTCATTATGGACCTAGTAATGGTTGATGTCTAGTAATAGGCCTCTGTTTATGTCTAGTAATAGGCCTCTGTTTATGTCTAGTAATAGGCCTCTGTTTATGTCTAGTAATAGGCCTCTGTTTATGTCTAGTAATAGGCCTCTGTTTATGTCTAGTAATAGGCCTCTGTTTATGTCTAGTAATAGGCCTCTGTTTATGTCTAGTAATAGGCCTCTGTTTATGTCTAGTAATAGGCCTCTGTTTATGTCTAGTAATGCATTGAGTGGTGGTTTGTTGAGGCCTTCATACAGAGAATCACAATCTCGGTTCCTGCACTGGCAGGTCCTCTTTCCCTGGAGTCACCAGGCCTTAGGTTGTCAGGAAGTCACATATCCCCATAGTAACATCATATCTCTGTCTGCCAGGCCTCATGTCTTCTTTTCCTGCCCCTTCCAGCTGCACCATCACTGCCATTACTAGCACTTCCTGAGATGTCACCACCACCATGGCACACAATGTCCAACCATGAGTTCTTCATAGGTGCCTGAGCTTCTACATGTTAGCCAAGGTGATCAGCGATGCATGAGAAGGCTCTTCTCTGTCCTCCTGACCACCTGGCCTTCAACTGCCTCTTTTTATTTAGTTTGGCCCAACTACATGTCTCCAGAAGGGCCAATCCACCCATAATTTAAATTTCTATTCTGGGTGAAGGCAGGTCAGCTGATTCACTTCCCAACTTCTAATGCCCATCTGGTGCTCCAATGGTGAGATTTGTCCCTCTGCTGCACCTATTAAAGGGCCTCTGCCTCTGTTGGATTTAGTTAAGTTAGCATTATGGAGAATGCAACAGGAGGAGTGAGACTCTTGGGCAAAGGTTTACACCCAAGATCAGCCCCCTTCCTAGAGAACCTTTCACATGAACCCCTTAATTTATTAACCCGAAGATCAGTTCCCAGCAGGAGAACCTAGACTGAACCCCTGGTGGAGTTAAAATTGGACCCATGTAATCCTTATGGGTGGCTGGTCAGTAAAGTGGACCCATGTAATCCTTATGGGTGGCCGGATGTAAGTAGACATGCGTCTGTGAATAGTGGACTGCATCCGGTCAGGTCAGTAAAGTGGACCCGTGTAATCCTTATGGGTGGCTGGAAGTAGACATGCATCTGTCTATAGTGGCTTGCACCCAGTCAGGTCAGTAAAGTGGACCCGTGTAATCCTCATGGGTGGCCAGATGTAAGTAGAAATGCATCTGTCTATAGTGCCTGCATCCAGTCAGGTCAGTAAAGTGGACCCATGTAATCCTTATGGGTGGCTGGATGTAAGTAGACATGCATCTGTCTATAGTGTCCTGCATCCAGTCAGATCAGTAAAGTGGACCCATGTAATCCTTATGGGTGGCTGGAAGTAGACATGCGTCTGTCCATGTTGGCCTGCACCCAGTCAGGTCAGTAAAGTGGACCCATGTAATCCTTATGGGTGGCCGGAGGTAGGTAGACATGCGTCTGTCTATATTGGCCTGCACCCAGTCAGGTCAGTAAAGTGGACCCATGTAATCCTTATGGGTGGCCGGAGATAGGTAGACATGCGTCTGTCTATATTGGCCTGCATTCAGTCAGGTCAGTAAAGTGGACATGGATGTAAACTTATAGCATTCAGTCCAATGAATCTGAATAGATCCCAATGTGGGCCTACATAGACGTCCACCTACATGCGGCCACCCATAGGTATACATTGCAGTCTGTCTTTGATCCGTGTATTCATGAGCCAGAACTGGAGATAAGAAAGCAGCCTGTGATGTAGGGATCTGGCCTCCACCCATAAATGAAATATCACATTAGGATGGATGAAGTAGTCTTGGTTATGATAAGGTCTCCATGCTCCCAGTGGCCGGTCTGCAGGCCTCCATTGTTCTTTGTTGTTCTCTTGTTTTTCCTCCTCGTTCTTGTCTCTGCGGTTTATGTTTTTCCATCACCCCTCCCACCAGTGGCTTCTCTCGCTCTGCAGACGATGAATCAGAACTCAGATTCCTCAGATGGTTTATAACAATCAGTTTTATGTAAGACGAGAGGCACCACACCCGACCAGGCTGTCCTCACCCACCCAAATCTCGTCCAGGAGCACCGTCACAAGTTCAATATCGAGTACCAGCCAGATGAGTCACCAAACCCGACAATCCCGGCCCGCCTGCTGCAGCTTCGACACCCAGTGATATGTTATCTGGTGTCAGCCTATTGTATTATATAACCAGGTGTCATCCTATTATGTTACATAACCTGGTGTCACCCTATTGTCACATATAACCCAACATCACCTGGTGTCACCCTATTGTCACATATAACCCAACATCACCTGGTGTCACCCTATTGTCCCATATATCCCAACATCACCTGGTGTCACCCTATTGTCCCATATATCCTAACATCACCTGGTGTCACCCTATTGTCCCATATATCCCAACATCACCTGGTGTCATCCTATTGTCACATATAACCCAACATCACCTGGTGTCACCCTATTGTCCCATATATCCTAACATCACCTGGTGTCACCCTATTGCCCCATATATCCCAACATCACCTGGTGTCATCCTATTGTCCCATATATTCTAACATCACCTGGCGTCATCCTATTGTCCCATATATCCCAACATCACCTGGTGTCACCCTATTGTCCCATATATCCCAACATCACCTGGTATCACCCTATTGTCCCATATATCCCAACATCACCTGGTGTCACCCTATTGTCCCATATATCCCAACATCACCTGGTGTCATCCTATTGTCCTATATATCCCAACATCACCTGGTG
This sequence comes from Staurois parvus, assembly GCF_062004578.1. Classification (NCBI taxonomy): domain Eukaryota; kingdom Metazoa; phylum Chordata; class Amphibia; order Anura; family Ranidae; genus Staurois; species Staurois parvus. The sequence continues at coordinate 971,362 of NW_028318308.1, read as the reverse complement.
TCACCCTATTGTCCCATATATCCCAACATCACCTGGTGTCACCCTATTGTCCCATATATCCCACATCTCCTGGTGTCATCCTATTGTCCATTATAACCCAATATCATCCAGTGTCATTCTATTGTCACATATAGCCCAACATCACCTGGTGTCACCCTTTTGTCCCATATAGCCCAACATCACCTGGTGTCACCCTTTTGTCCCATATAGCCCAACATCACCTGGTGTCACCCTATTGTCCCATATAAACCAATATTCCCCAGAGTCACTCTATTGTCCCGTATATACCAACATCACCTGGTGCCAGCCTATTGTCCAAAAAACCCCAATATTACTGGATGTCACCCTATTGTCCCATATAACCCAGTATGACCCAGTGTCACCCTATTGTCCCATATAACCCTATTTTTGAATATAATCCAACATCTCCTGGTGTCACTCTATTGTCCCATATATCCCAACATCTCCTGGTGTCACTCTATTGTCCCATATATCCCAACATCACCTGGTGTCACTCTATTGTCCCATATATCCCAACATCACCTGGTGTCATCCTATTGCCCCATATATCCCAACATCTCCTGGTGTCACCCTATTGTCCCATATATCCCAACATTATTTGGTGTCACCCATTATCCCATCATGTCTCCCATATCATCTAGCATCACCCCAGATATTAGCCCTCTATCCATAATCTCCCAACATCATCTGGTATCAACTGTCTATCCCTTATCTGCCATAATGATCCTTTATCACCCCACTATCCCATATCTTCAATGTCATCCAATGTCACCCCAATATTCTATATTTATATCATCCAGTATCACTCCGCTCCCCCTAATTCCCCGATATCACTTGGTATATCCCCAAGAAATTGTCTCATATTTCTGTCATTATTTTTCCATATTGCTCAGAAATCTCCAAAAACAATCCTGTGCTTTCATGCAGTTCGAAATAACATTCCACATCTCCACACTGTCCCCAACTATTACCACCCCACCTATTACCTCCCGTGTTTGGATGTTTTCTCCTTTATCCTAAGGAATGGTTCCCGGCCGCTCTTCGCAGCGATCCTTGATTTACCGCGACCTAGGCTGGGTATGGACTAGCGAGATTCTTGGATGAAAGTGTTTGTTGAAGAACGGTCCTTCGCATTTCTTACCTTCAGTGGGATGAAATTGGCGGTTATTTTCGACCATAGTGACAAAAGAATTGGAAGGAGCACGATGGAAAACTTTTCTTAGACAATTTTTTTCCAAAAGTGATCGTGATTTTTTTTAAAAATTTGTTCGGGAAGTTACATTCATTCCAAAATCAAATGTTAAAAGCAAAGGAAAATTTTCAATCAAGTTGTTGAATGTACTGAGAACAAAAATCTACACATTTTTGTAGGAATCTTCATTGGAAATTCTACTTCTCTACACCCAGCTTTGGTCTTTGACACTCAAAAGTCATCCATATACAAGGCAGAAGGCGGACCTTACAGCAGGAGGCCAGCCAATCAGTAACAGGCAGTTGGGTTTTTGCAGCTGTTGTTGGGCAGAATGGAATTTCTAAGGGGGGGAAGGAGGAGGCGCAGCCGGGGAGAAGATGTCCATCACAGACTCGGAGCTCCAATACGTAGGAAGGATTTTTGATCTGAAGGTTTGCTGATTGGTCACATTAGACTGTAATATGTGCAGCCGGAAAATACTTCCAGATCCTGCGCAGCCAGTGATTGGTTAACGCACAATTCAGTATTGCCTCTGTGACAGATTTCTGGGATTGTTGTAGTAGGAAGAGTGGCACTAAACTCGTATAAACCGCGTAACTGTTTTATGGATGACACGTGACACATTCCAGAAGTTACTGTTTGTGACAATTCACCAATATATTGCTACAGTTGCCCCCACACGGCACTGTCAGTTGCTAGGATGCTATCGGCAGCATGGTGCCATTGGTTGCTAGGATGCTGTCAGCAGCATGGTGTAGTTGGTTGCTAGGATGCTGGCTGCAGCACGGCGTGGTTGGTTGCTAGGATGCTGGCTGCAGAACTGCAGTGTTGGTTGCTAATATGCTGTCGGCAGCATGGCGTGGTTGGTTGCTAGGATGCTGGCTGCAGCACGGTGTGGTTGGTTGCTAGGATGCTGGCTGCAGCACTGCAGTGTTGGTTGCTAGTATGCTGTCGGCAACATGGCGTGGTTGGTTGCTAGGATGCTGGCAGCAGCACTGCACTGCTGGTTGCTAGGATGCTGTCAGCAGAATGGCGTGGTTGGTTGCTAGGATGCTGGCAGCAGCACTGCACTGTTGGTTGCTAGGATGCTGTCGGCAGCACGGCATCCTTGGTTGCTAGGATGCAGTCAGACGAATGGCATTATTAGTCGCTGGGACACAGGTGGCCACCAGAACCATAGCAGCCAATGATGCTGGTCATAGGAGCTAAACATGTGCTGAGGACTTAGTGTCCAATATGGACCAGCACCACCCCCTGCTGTGGGGCAATTTTCGACAGTTCTGGGACAAATTCATTGACTTGTTTTTGGAGTGAACAAAGATTTGTTACAAGTCACGCTATTTTTCATGTGGTCCTTGGGCTAACCCCTTGTCACTGGTTGTTGGGATGCTGTCAGCCACATAGTGCCCTTGGTTACTAAGATGCTTACAGCCACATAGTGTCCTTGGTTGTTAGGATGCTGTCAGTCACAGTCTCCTTGGTTGTTAAGATGCTGTCAGCCACATTGTGGCTGTCAGCATTCTGGATACCAAAGACACTATGTGGCTGACAGCATCCTAACAACCAAGGACACTATGTGGCTGACAGCATCCCAACAACCAAGGACACTATGTGGCTGACAGCATCCCAACAACCAAGGACACTATGTGGCTGACAGCATCCCAACAACCAAGGACACTATGTGGCTGACAGCATCCTAGCAACCAAGGACACTATGTGGCTGACAGCATCCTAGCAACCAAGGACACTATGTGGCTGACAGCATCCTAGCAACCAAGGACACTATGTGGCTGACAGCATTCTGGCTACCAAAGACACTTAGTGTCCTTGGTTGTTAGGAGGCTGTCAGCCACATAGTGTCCTTGGTTGCTAGGATGCTGTCAGCCACATAGTGTCCTTGGTTGCTAGGATGCTGTCAGCCACATAGTGTCCTTGGTTGTTAGGATGCTGTTAGCAGCACAGTGGTATTGGTTGCTATGATTCCATCCTCTTATATGCTGCCGCCCCCCCACCCCCACTGCCCCCATAGCTCTGCATACAATTAAGTCTTTTGCATGAGTATCTATGCATTCCAGTGACTGCCGATGCAAAGCCCCGCCTCCTCTATGTATGATGTGAGGCTGGTGAGTGGAGACTCTCCCCCCCTCCGATAACACCTAGAGCAGTGTATAATGGTGGGTGATGTCACCACTCATGTGAATTCTGCCTCGTTGTCGCCCCCCCCCCCCCCCCACATTACACAGGGGGTCATGTGACCGTATTTAACGTGTGACTTGTGCTTCATTGTATGCAGAGTGATGGGGGAGGGGAGTGGACTGCACCATGTACAAGGGTGGAGTTACAGTGCCTAAACATCCACTCTAAGAGATGTGCAGTGTATGGACCTCACTGTATGGATACAAATGTGTGCGGACGTTCGTTCTGTGCAAATCGAGCAAACAACGAATGTTAGCAGGCTGTTCCCTCTGCAGGTCGAATGTCTCTCAATGATTTAAAGCAGAAAATACTCACTGCGTTGTATCTATGGTGCAGCAGTATTGTGACCTAAGAGTGTACTACAGAACTCCTCCACCTGTCCTTATCCCTATAACTAGACAAAATTTTGTGGTACGCCCACTTTTCAGTCCCTTTTACTGCATTGGCAGCCCCTTCATTTCAATAGACCGCCTTAATGGAGCGCACATTACAGCACCGCAAGGCTGTAAAAGGGCCCTAAATGTCTCCTGAGGGCTCCTGAGTTTCCTCTCCCCCCTCCTGGACCCGTCCTTCTCCCCAGAAACTGGAACTCCTCCTCCTCCTCCTCATCGTTTCCCTCCAATGGTGAAAAACTGTGAAGGGTGTATTTATAGAGGATTCACCGGGAGAATCACATGGGGGGGGGGTTCTGGATACATCCGGGTGTATATGTACACACATGGGGGCCAATATAGACAGGGGCCAATATATTCAAGGACCAGTGTAGACAGGGGCCAGTACAGTCAGGGGCCAATATGGTCAGGAGCCAACATAGTCATGGGGCAATAAATTCAAGGACAAGTGTAGACAGGGGTCAATGGAGACAGAGGCCAATTTAGTTGGGGGCCAATGGAGACAGGGGCCAGTATATTCAAGGACCAATGTTGACAGGGGTCAGTATAGACAGGGGTCAATGGAGACAGAGGCCAATATAGTTGGAGGTGAATCTAGTTGGGGGCCAATGGAGACAGGGGCCAATATATTCAAGGACCAATGTAGATAAGGGTCAATGGAGTCAGGGTCCAATGGAGACAGGGGCCAATATAGTCAGGGGTCAATGCAGTACGAGGCCAATATAGACATTGGGCAATATAGACATGGGGACAATATATTCAAGGACCAATGTAGACAGGGCAATGTAGACAGGGGCCAGTGTAGACATGGGGCCAATATAGAAAGAGGTCAATAAAGACGTGGGGCCAATATAGACATATAGACAGGGGTCAATAAAGACATGGGGCCAATAAAGACATGGGGCCAATAAAGACATGGGGCCAATATAGACATGGGGCCAATATAGACATGGGGCCAATATAGACATGGGGCCAATAAAGACATGGGGCCAATAAAGACATGGGGCCAATAAAGACATGGGGCCAATATAGACATGGGGCCAATATAGACATGGGGCCAATATAGACATGGGGCCAATATAGACATGGGGCCAATAAAGACATGGGGCCAATATAGACATGGGGCCAATATAGACATGGGGCCAATAAAGACATGGGGCCATATCTCCAACCAGCATGTGTTTGGTGTGTGGCAGGAAACCGGCACACGTGTGTCACCAGAATACATGGCAGTGTTATGTGCATTGTGGAGCAACTCATTGTGAATGTCAGTCCAGCACATTAGGACATCTGAGGTCCCACACGCAGTAAATCACGGCCTAGCGTTGGGGTTCACTACCAAAAATGGTGAATGACTTGGGGGGGATTTTGTTGCATTGCCAGCCTGTCCATGTGGATGGTCCACCTTCACGCACTATGCCATGCACCAGGACGTCAGACTCCGGACCGGCCCTTACAGTTCCCAGGGTTTGCTGACCAGTCCCACGCTGTCCTTCCCTTCAGTCCCGGTTCACACTCCATGCGTTTCAGTTGTGTTTTTTTTCTGCATCCAAAACGCACAGAACGTAGGTTACATGGTGGTCAGTGTCGTAGTTCACATCAGCGCTTGCAGTTCCAGAGCGTTTCGGGTGCATTTTTTCTGCACTGAACTGTACCGGAACGCGGTAAAACGCACCAAAAACGCCCCGGAACACAAGTCCCTATTTCACCTGAAGAAACAGGAAAAAATGCACTGAAATGCGTCAAAATTGATTCAAAAATGCATCTGGACGGCGTTTGTATAGTGTGAACCGACCCTTAAGCATGTTGACAGTGTGAACATTAGCTGGGCAGACCATGTGATGGTGAGATTTGTGGGGCCCGTGTCACTGATGATGTCATCACCTTCCTGTGGCGAGGCAGCTGAGCGAACGCCTGATCTGATCTGCTACACTTTCACAACTTTCAGTCCTCGAGGTCCCAGATTCTGAGAATCGCTGATGTTGTGTTTCTGCTCTTCCTGTTCTGAAGTCTGCGGCGATGCGTCGTGCGCCCTTCCTGCCGCCCTCCAGTATATCACCCTCCCCCCACCTGACCCCCCCCATATATCCCCCCCCCCCCACCTGACACCCGGGTCTAGAGGGGGCTGGCGGAGCACAAAAATAGGAATTTCCTGTTGCACTCAGCGCCATCTGGAGGCCAAATGCAGCATTTTCTGCTAGAAACATTTGACCCGCACAGGACAGAGTCGGCTGACATTCGTTGTTGGGGGGTTTCCTGCCTCATCCACACAGAACTACTCTACAGGGACTGTCACTGGGGGGTCGTCAGCTGAACGCTTTACATCCATCCCTTAAACTCTATCTAAAAGTAATATCAGATATTGCAGATTATACCAATCCTTACCTGTCTATACCAGTCCTTACCTGTCTATACCAGTCCTTACCAGTCCTTACCTGTCTATACCAATCCTTACCTGTCTATACCAGTCCTTACCTGTCTATACCAGTCCTTACCTGTCTATACCAGTCCTTACCAGTCTATACCAGTCCTTACCAGTCTATACCAGTCCTTACCTGTCTATACCAGTCCTTACCAGTCTATACCAGTCTATACCAGTCCTTACCTGTCTATACCAGTCCTTACCTGTCTATACCAATCCTTACCTGTCTATACCAGTCCTTACCTGTCTATACCAGTCCTTACCTGTCTATACCAATCCTTACCTGTCTATACCAGTCCTTACCAGTCCTTACCTGTCTATACCAATCCTTACCTGTCTATACCAGTCCTTACCAGTCTATACCAATCCTTACCTGTCTATACCAGTCCTTACCTGTCTATACCAATCCTTACCTGTCTATACCAGTCCTTACCAATCCTTACCTGTCTATACCAGTCCTTACCTGTCTATACCAGTCCTTACCAATCCTTACCTGTCTATACCAGTCCTTACCTGTCTATACCAGTCCTTACCAGTCTATACCAGTCCTTACCTGTCTATACCAGTCTATACCAGTCCTTACCAGTCTATACCAGTCCTTACCAGTCCTTACCTGTCTATACCAGTCCTTACCAGTCCTTACCTGTCTATACCAGTCCTTACCTGTCTATACCAGTCCTTACCAGTCCTTACCTGTCTATACCAGTCCTTACCTGTCTATACCAGTCCTTACCAGTCCTTACCTGTCTTTACCAGTCTTTACCTGTCTTTACCAGTCCTTACCAGTCCTTACCAGTCCATATCTGTCCTTACCTGTCTATACCAGTCCTTACCTGTCCATACCAGTCCTTACCTGTCCATACCTGTCCATATCAGTCCTTACCTGTCCATATCAGTCCTTACCTGTCCATATCAGTCCTTACCAGTCTATACCAGTCCATACTAGTCCATACCTGTCCTGACCTGTCCTTACCACCCCTTACCAGTCCTTACCTGCCCATACTGCCGGTACACCTGTGCAAGACTGGAGGGGAGGAGTTGGTACACCTGTGCAAGACTGGAGGGGAAGAGCCGGTACACCTGTGCAAGACTGGAGGGGAGGAGCCGGTACACCTGTGCAAGACTGGAGGGGAGGAGCCGATACACCTGTACAAGACTGAAGGGATGGAGCCGGTACACCTGTGCAAGACTGGAGGGGAGGAGCCGGTATACCTGTGCAAGACTGGAGGGGAGGAGCCGGTACACCTGTGCAAGACTGGAGGGGAGGACCCGATACACCTGTACAAGACTGAAGGGGTGGAGCCGGTACACCTGTACAAGACGGAAGGGAAGGAGCCGGTACACCTGTGCAAGTTGGAAGGTGAGGAGCCGGTACACCTGTGCAAGACGGAAGGGGAGGAGCCGGTACGCCTGTGCAAGATGGAAGGGGAGGAGCCGCTACACCTGTGCAAGACGGAAGGGGAGGAGCCGCTACACCTGTGCAAGATGGAAGGGGAGGAGCCGCTACACCTGTGCAAGACTGAAGGGGAGGAGCCGGTACACCTGTGCAAGACTGAAGGGGAGGAGCCGGTACACCTGTGCAAGACTGAAGGGGAGGAGCCGGTACACCTGTGCAAGACTGAAGGGGAGGAGCCGGTACACCTGTGCATGACGGAAGAGAAGGCCGGAGGTCAGCTGATGTCGCCCGTCCAATGCCTGGATACATTTCACTGAGATTCATCGTTTCCTGTTTTTGCTGACATCTCAGTACAATGAAAGCTCAGATTTGTCATCTCGGATTCCCCCAATAATGAGTCATTTCTACTTCCTCTGATCCCCTCCCTGGACAAGTATTTCCAGGCCGGTACTCCCAGCAATACTCCCTTGACAGAGAGCGCGGTGCAGGCGCCGGACTCTGCATCCTCCCGTCTTCAGGACGGTATAGACAGGGATGGTGATTGGAGGAAATGGCGCCATCACACCTCAGTGAAGAATGCGATTGGACGCACGTTCCCGACACGCATAGATGTGAGACAATCCATTGAAATGTATGGGCCGCCCTCCAGACTGCATGAGCACCGCGGTACATGACCTGTCATCTGATTGTGCATGACACCCTACTAAACTTGGTGCCGGAGCCGCCCTCCCCCAACATGGACACTGCAGAAATGGGAAGCTGATCCTTCATGATGGATGCAGATTGGGGGGGGATGGGGGGTTCATGGGAGTTACAACTGGAATCTCTGCACAGGTAGCCGGCAGTTAGGCCCCATTCAGACCTGAGCGATTTGTAGCTCCAAAACGCTCGATGAGGAAAAATAATCAGTTGTTCTCAATGGACACGGTTCACATCTCCACTCCATGTCGCCTGAAGCTCAAACACCTCATGTAACTTTTTTTCTTTTTAGCTAAAATTAGGCAGATTTGCTAGTTTTTGGCGCATTTTTATTCCTATAGAAATGAACAGAAACGCGCGACTGGAACTTTTTTTTTTTGCGCGTTCTGCTCAAGTTAAAAAAATGTAGGAAAAAATAGTACTAATATATGTAAAATAAATTTAAAAAATCATGATAAATAAATAACAAACCCCCAACCTTAGTCCCCGAACTAGAAAAAATAAGTATTAAATTAAAAGTATTAATAATAATAATAATAATAATAATAATAATAATAATAAACACCCGAATCTGAACAAAAATGCAGTAGTAATAATAATGTGTTGTTGATGATGATGATGATAATAATAATAATGTGTTGTTGATGATGATGATGATAATAATAATAATGTGGTGTTGATGATGATGATAATAATAATGTATTGTTAATATTTTATTTTTTAAGAGTTGGGGGTTGATTATTATTTATTTATTATTACATAGTATTTAGGATTATTTTTATATGTGTATTTATTTTACATTTATTCATTTTTTCAATATTATTGTTATTAACACCCTAACAAAAAAGAATAAATAAATAATAGGATAATAAATCAAATATTAACCCAAACCCCTAATCCTAACCTAAACTCTAACCCCTTACATGAACAAAAAACAAAATAATAATAAATGAATAATAATATTATAATAATAGCAACAAATGATATTTTCTGTATTGGCTGATAAAAAAACACCAAAGCTCAAAAACGGCTAAAAACCGCCGTATGAAAACGTGCAAAATTGTGGTAAAATATGTGTGAAAAACGCTACGTTCAGATGTGAATGTGGACACCATCAATGCTCAGACAGTTCACATGGGGAAGGTGTCAGACTGGCTACAATGACTGTATGTACTGTGGCCCTCTCATATACAGGGGGGCCCTCCTGACCCAGCATGCAGTGCACAGAGCTCGGGGTAGTAGTATTGGCTTCATTCTTCTTCCCATCCACCATCGTTATCTCTGATCTCTCCATCTTCTGTGTCTTGCAGGGCGTCTGATGTGTGGGACAGCAAGGATATAAACATGGCGGCTCCAGGTAAGAGGATGACATCACACCAGGGGGAGGGATTGGTTAGCTCTGTTAAACTGTGATACACTGCTAGGAGCACCGCTAGACTGTGATGGACTGACAATGGTGGCTGTGAGGGGATGATAAAGGTGGTGGTGGAGATGATGGTGGTGATGAAGATTATAGTGGTGATGGTGAAAATGAGGGTGGTGGTGGTGGTAAAGACGATGATGATGGTGGCGGTGAATATGATTGATGATGGTGGCAGTGGAGATGATGATAATGATCGATGGTGGAGATGATTGATGATGGTGGTTGAGATGATGGTGATAATGATGATGATGAGTGATGATGGTGTGGTGGTAGTAGTGAAGATGATTGTGGAGATGATGGTGGCAGTGAAGATGTTTATGGTGGTGAAGATGATTGATGATAGTGGTGGTGGTAGAGATGATGATGATGATAAGTTATGATGGTGTGGTGGTGGTAGTGATAGTGAAGATGATTGATGGTGGAGATGAGTAATGATGGTGTGGTGGGGGTGGTAGTGAAGATGATTGTGGCGGTGTTGGTGGTGGAGATGATGGTAGTGGTGAAGACGGTGGTGGTGGAGATGATGATGGCGGTGGTGGTGGAGATGATGATGGCGGTGGTGGAGATGATGGTGGTGGTGGTGGAGATGATGATGATGGTGGTGAAGATGATGATGATGATGGTGGTGGTGATGATGGCGGTGGTGGTGGAGATGATGGTGGTGGTGGTGGTGGAGATGATGATGGTGGTGGAGATGATGATGGCAGTGGTGGTGGTGAAGATGATGAATGGTGGTGGTGATGATGGCGGTGGTGGTGGAGATGATGATGGCGGTGGTGGTGGAGATGATGATGGCGGTGGTGGTGGAGATGATGATGGCGGTGGAGATGATGATGGTGGTGGAGATGATGATGGTGGTGAAGATTATGATGGTTGTGAAGATGATGATGGTGGTGAAGATGATGGTGCTGAACATGGTGGTGATGGAGATGATGATGGTGAAGATGATGATGGCGGTGGTAGTAGAGATGATGATGGCGGTGGTGGTGGAGATGATGGTGGTGGTGGAGATGATGATGGCGGTGGTAGTGGAGATGGTGGTGGAGATGATGATGATGGTGGTGGTGGAGATGATGATGGTGGTGGTGGAGATGATGATGGTGGTGGTGGTGGAGATGATGATGGCAGTGGTGGAGATGATGGTGGTGGTGGTAGTGAAGATGATGGCGGTGGTGGTGGAGATGATGATGGCGGTGGTGGTGGAGATGATGATGATGGTGGTGATGGAGATGATGAAGACTGTGGTGGTGAAGATGATGATGGTGGTGAAGATTATGATGGTGGTGGTGGTGAAGATGATGATGGTGATGAAGATTATGATGGTGGTGGTGGTGAAGATTATGATGGTGGTGAAGATGATGATGGTGTTGGTGATGATGGTGGTGGTGGAGATGATGATGGTGAAGATGATGATGATGGCGGTGGTAGTGGAGATGATGATGGTGGTGGTGGAGTTGATGGTGGTGGTGGTGGTGGAGATGATGATGGTGGTGATGGCAGTGGTGGTGGAGATGATGATGGCGGTGGTAGTGGAGATGATGATGGTGGTGGTGGAGTTGATGGTGGTGGTGGTGGTGGAGATGATGATGGTGGTGATGGCAGTGGTGGTGGAGATGATGATGGCGGTGGTGGAGATGATGATGATGATGGCGGTGGTGGATATGATGGTGGTGGTGGTGGTGGTGAAGATGGTGATGGTGGTGAAGATGATGATGGTGGTGGAGATGATGGTGGTGGTGGTGGTGGAGATGATGATGATGATGGTGGTGGTGGAGATGATGATGATGGTGGTGGTGGAGATGATGATGATGGCGGTTGTGGTGAAGATGATGATGATGGTGGTGGTGGAGATGATGATGGTGGTGGTGGAGATGATGATGGTGGTGGTGGAGATCATGATGATGATGGTGGTGGTGGAGATGGTGGTGGTGGTGAAGATGATGGTGGTGGTGGTGGAGATGATGATGATGGTGGTGGTGGTGAAGATGCTGGTGGTGGTGGAGATGATGCTGGTGGTTGTGGAGATGATGATGATGGTGGTGGTGGTGGTGAAGATGCTGGTGGTGGTGGAGATGATGCTGGTGGTTGTGGAGATGATGATGGCGGTGGTGGTGAAGATGATGATGATGGTGGTGGTGGTGGTGATGATGATGATGGTGGTGGTGGAGATGATGGTGGTGGTGGTGGTGGAGATGATGATGATGATGGTGGTGGTGGAGATGATGATGGTGGTGGTGGAGATGGTGGTGGTGGAGATGATGATGATGGCGGTGGTGGTGAAGATGATGATGATGGTGGTGGTGGAGATGATGATGGTGGTGGTGAAGATGATGATGATGGTGGTGTTGGAGATCATGATGATGGTGGTGGTGGTTGAGATGATGATGATGGTGGTGGTGGTGGAGATGGTGGTGGTGGTGAAGATGATGATGATGGTGGTGGTGGAGATGATGGTGGTGGTGGTGAAGATGATGGAGGTGGTGGAGATGATGCTGGTGGTGGTGGAGATGATGGTGGTGAAGATGATGATGGTGGTGGTGATGATGATGATGGTGGTGGAGATGATGATGGTCGTGGTGGTGGAGATGATGATGATGGCGGTGGTGGTGATGATGATGATGGCGATGGTGGTGATGATGATGATGGTGGTGATGATGATGGTGGTGGTGAAGCTGATGATGGTGGTGATGAAGATGATGGTGGTGGTGATGATGATGATGGTGGTGATGATGATGATGGTGGAGATGATGATGGCAGTGATATCTCCCTGTATGTAGTATCATTATGGTCCACACTGAGCTGGTTCTCTCTTGCCTGTAATTCTGTGTTTCCTTCCCCAGGTTACTCCTCACCTGCTCCCGGATACCCCAACCCCCCTTATCCCTCTCCACCCTACCCCACCGCCCCCTCCGCTCCTCCCGCACCATTGCCGCCTTCTCCTGGATTCCATGATTACCCCGGAGGTGGGTGCAGCATCCCTCCACAGCACCAAATGCACCCCCACCCACAGGTGGAGCCAGCAGGAGCACCTTATATGCCCGTCAGCAGCGGGAGCACCCCAAGTGCCTTGGAATACCTTAGCCAGGTACCTACCTGTTTGTGTGTGTACTCCATGCATGATACTCTAGACATACTCCATGCATACCTACCTGTCTCTCTACTTACCTGTGTGTACACGGAGCTCCATCCGCAGAGAGTACTCCATGCGTGATGCTCCGTACACACATACCTGTCCATGTATTACCTGTATCTGTACTCTGATCTCCACCTGCAGTGAGTACTGTCTGTGATACCCCATACTGTCTGTAACCTTCATCCTCCATAGACATAGGACCTCATTCTGTTCTTATATTAGCTCCCTGATGTCCCTCTGCTTCAAACTGGGAGAGAGGGAGGGGCATCAATAGGAGCCAATCAGGTTCTACTACACAGAACAGGGCGGTGCCTGATAGGAGCATCAGGTGACTTCATCAGATATTGCTCCTCCCCTGTCCAATCACAGGCTGGGGGTGGATTTTTAATTTTTTCGATAGAATGAGAAATGCGTTCACAATTCTACAATATTCTTATTGCTGTCTGTGACCCCTCCCCCTCCCCCCCTTGAAAGATTGCTCCTCACTTCCTGTCCCTGTGACACCCGTACAAGAAATCTGGGAGTGGTGGTCACCAGGACAGGAATCAAACATTGTGAGAAATTCTGGTGAGCCCGCTCACTCAGCAACACTCCATGCGTAGTCCTGTCCTAGGGTGACAACACTCACTGACTGTATCTGTAAAGGATAAGTGTTGTCACCCTAGGACAGGACTACAGAACACCTCCCCTTTATTTTACGTAGCCGAGTAGAGTTGTCACCCTAGGACAGGACTACAGAACACCTCCCCTTTATTTTACGTGGCTGAGTAGAGTTGTCACCGTAGGACAGGACTGCTGTACACCTCCCCTTTATTTTACGTGGCCGAGTAGAGTTGTCACCCTAGGACAGGACTACAGAACACCTCCCCTTTATTTTACGTGGCTGAGTAGAGTTGTCACCCTAGGACAGGACTACAGAACACCTCCCCTTTATTTTACGTGGCTGAGTAGAGTTGTCACCCTGGGACAGGACTGCTGTACACCTCCCCTTTATTTTACGTGGCCGAGTAGAGTTGTCACCCTAGGACAGGACTGCTGAACACCTCCCCTCCATGTTATGTGGATGAGTAACATACCGGTAGCATAACATAGAGGGGAGGTGTTCTGTCATCCTGTCCTAAGTTGACAACACTCACTCACTGTACTGTATCTAGAAAGGATAATTGTTGTCACCCTAGGGCAGGACTACAGAACACCTCCCCCTCCACTCATTTACATTAAATAGAGGGGAGGTGTTCTGTAGACCTTTCCAAGGGCAACCGCACTCACTGACTGTACTGCATCTATAAAGGATAGATGTTGTCACCCTAGGACAGGACTACAGAACACCTCCGCTCTATGCTATGCTATGTTACTCATCTACATAACATGGAGGGGAGGTGTTCTGTAGTCCTGTCCTAGGGTGACAACACTCACAGACTGTACTGTATCTGTAAAAGATACGGTTGTCACCCTAGGACAAGATTACAGAACACCTCCCCTCTATATTACATGACTGAGTAGAGTTGTCACCCAGGGATAGGACTACAGAACACCTCCCCTCTATATTACGTGGCTGAGTCGAGTTATCACCCTAGGATAGGACTACAGAACACCTCCCCTCTCTATTACGTGGATGAGTTGAGTTGCTACCCTAGAACAGGACTGCAGAACACCTCCCCTCCATGTTATGTAGATGAGTAACATAGCATAACATAGAGGGGAGGTGTTCTGTAGTCCTGTCCTAGGGTGACAACACTCACTTACTGTACTGTATCTGGAAAGGATATGTGTTGTCACCCTCGGACAGGACTGCTCATTTTGTCTCTGGGTGAGGAGGAGTTCCTTTACTTACCTGATTCTCTGCTCTTCCAGTTTATGCCCCTCCCCCCACGCTCCCGTGGTGGACCGTCCCTCGGTGTCCTCACATCTAGTGAAGGACTATGGACTCAGGGCCTCGGGTGATGGCCATAGATGATGCAACTTTCCTTCCTGAAAGAAAATGTCTTGACTCCCCCAATGACCACAGTCTGAATCCCTCCCACAGAGCTATTGTGCTCTTCCAGTGGAGGTGGGGTGGGGGGGTGCTGTCCCTGTCAGGAGACCACACTGATCAGGGTGGGGGGGTGCTGTCCCTGTCAGGAGACCACACTGATCAGGGTGGGGGGGGGGGGGGTGCTGTCCCTGTCAGGAGACCACACTGATCAGGGTGGGGGGGGGGGGGTGCTGTCCCTGTCAGGAGACCACATTGGTCACTGCTGGCGGCTAGAGTTGCTGGAAATCTGACATTGACATCCAATTGGTGCCTCGACTTGGGTACAAGCGGCCTGCCCAGGTAGATGGAATCTCTGGTCCTCACTGAAACGGCTGAGATCTGATCCATCCATGGCCGGCTTTAGACCAGTGGGGTGGGGGAGGGGGAGGAAGCTTCTGCAGGGAGCAGTCTAGGAGTGGGGGAGGATTAGGTAAGTAAATCTGGTGTTTTGTGTCCTCTAGACCTGAACAAAGCAGTTCACCTTTGGCACAGAAAACGTGATGGTTCCTCAGAGTTGGGTTCAGGTAGGACAATGTCTGAGACAAGACACACATGGGATGGCTGATAAGGACAGGAGGGCTGTGGGGTGGGGGTGGGGTGGGGGTTTTAGAGTCCAGAGGTGAGGGTGGTCATAAAACATTTTAGATACTTGAGGTCCAGGTCCACCATCTCTTGTGTCAAATATCATTCCCCGTTCTAAAGTTTAAGAATGAAAACGTTCCCGATTTCCATGGTGTGGTCGGGTTGTGAGAAGCCGCGTCCCTCAGGTCCCTCAGAAATCCTCTTCCTTCCATCTGGAGAAATTTGTTCTTTACTCGGAAGTCCTGTTTCACCAACGTGAGGGACACCACACCAGAGGAGGTGCACTTGTACGATGCTGTAATACTGAAGGCCCCATTTTTGTGTGGGAGATGTTTTATTGGGATGATGTGACGGCACAACTTGCAGCGATCGTTGGGCGAGGGTTCGGTTCCCTTGTTCCTGTCCCTGTAATCAGGACGAAGGTTCCTGCTGGTCTGAGGTCGGGGTGGTTTCCTGAAGACCAGCATTGGAATATCTCCCTCAGCGTTTCATCCTCTATTACGAAGGGTTGCACCCCTATGATTATCTCTTCCAACCCCCCAACCACTGCTGTGACGTCAAGGGTCGCAATGGGGAACCCATGAGGCCTCCCTGTCACATTCTGTTGTGACAGGAGGAGCGGCATATCCAGAAACTGATCCCTTCCATTCTCCTCCTCTCCCTTCTGTTGGCCTTCAGCTGCTTCAGGAGGAGAATGGAGAAATCGAAATTCTGAACCATTTCATTGCGGCCCGCGACTGGTTACCAAATCACTTAGGTGGCCCTCCAGAAGGTTGAGCGCCCCTGATGTGACCTTCCTGATGGAGGGACTCTGATCCAACTCTGAGGTCATAGTCAGTGGTATCTGGAGGCCCGGCTGGGTGATGACCCGTCTGGTGTATTGGAGGAGGGCGAGGATCAGTGCCAACCTGAGGAACAGCAACTCACCACCAGACCACACTATGGGAGCTGGGAATGTTCTGGATTTGAAAGGGGTGGTTCAAATAAAGAACAAAGATAACAAACAGTCTACTTCCCTGCTCTGTAATGGTTTTCCACAGAGCATCCAGAAAGTATTCCCGGTATATACAGAGCATCCAGAAAGTATTCCCGGTATATACAGAGCATCCAGAAAGTATTCCCGGTATATACAGAGCATCCAGAAAGTATTCCCGGTATATACAGAGCATCCAGAAAGTATTCCCGGTATATACAGAGCATCCAGAAAGTATTCCCGGTATATACAGAGCATCCAGAAAGTATTCCCGGTATATACAGAGCATCCAGAAAGCATTCCCAGTATATACAGAGCATCCAGAAAGTATTCCCGGTATATACAATGTATCCAGAAAGTATTCCCGGTATATACAATGTATCCAGAAAGTATTCCCGGTATATACAATGTATCCAGAAAGTATTCCCGGTACATACAGAGCATCCAGAAAGTATTCCCGGTATATACAGAGCATCCAGAAAGTATTCCCGGTATATACAGAGCATCCAGAAAGTATTCCCGGTATATACAGAGCATCCAGAAAGTATTCCCGGTATATACAGAGCATCCAGAAAGTATTCCCGGTATATACAGAGCATCCAGAAAGCATTCCCAGTATATACAGAGCATCCAGAAAGTATTCCCGGTATATACAATGTATCCAGAAAGTATTCCCGGTATATACAATGTATCCAGAAAGTATTCCCGGTATATACAATGTATCCAGAAAGTATTCCCGGTACATACAGAGCATCCAGAAAGTATTCCCGGTATATACAGAGCATCCAGAAAGTATTCCCGGTATATACAGAGCATCCAGAAAGTATTCCCGGTATATACAGAGCATCCAGAAAGTATTCCCGGTATATACAGAGCATCCAGAAAGCATTCCCAGTATATACAGAGCATCCAGAAAGTATTCCCGGTATATACAATGTATCCAGAAAGTATTCCCGGTATATACAATGTATCCAGAAAGTATTCCCGGTATATACAATGTATCCAGAAAGTATTCCCGGTACATACAGAGCATCCAGAAAGTATTCCCGGTATATACAGAGCATCCAGAAAGTATTCCCGGTATATACAGAGCATCCAGAAAGTATTCCCGGTATATACAGAGCATCCAGAAAGTATTCCCGGTATATACAGAGCATCCAGAAAGTATTCCCGGTATATACAGAGCATCCAGAAAGCATTCCCAGTATATACAGAGCATCCAGAAAGTATTCCCGGTATATACAATGTATCCAGAAAGTATTCCCGGTATATACAATGTATCCAGAAAGTATTCCCGGTATATACAATGTATCCAGAAAGTATTCCCGGTACATACAGAGCATCCAGAAAGTATTCCCGGTATATACAGAGCATCCAGAAAGTATTCCCGGTATATACAGAGCATCCAGAAAGTATTCCCGGTATATACAGAGCATCCAGAAAGTATTCCCGGTATATACAGAGCATCCAGAAAGCATTCCCAGTATATACAGAGCATCCAGAAAGTATTCCCGGTATATACAGAGCATCCAGAAAGTATTCCCGGTATATACAGAGCATCCAGAAAGTATTCCCGGTATATACAGAGCATCCAGAAAGTATTCCCGGTATATACAGAGCATCCAGAAAGTATTCCCGGTATATACAGAGCATCCAGAAAGTATTCCCGGTATATACAGAGCATCCAGAAAGTATTCCCGGTATATACAGAGCATCCAGAAAGCATTCCCAGTATATACAGAGCATCCAGAAAGTATTCCCGGTATATACAATGTATCCAGAAAGTATTCCCGGTATATACAATGTATCCAGAAAGTATTCCCGGTATATACAATGTATCCAGAAAGTATTCCCGGTACATACAGAGCATCCAGAAAGTATTCCCGGTATATACAGAGCATCCAGAAAGTATTCCCGGTATATACAGAGCATCCAGAAAGTATTCCCGGTATATACAGAGCATCCAGAAAGTATTCCCGGTATATACAGAGCATCCAGAAAGTATTCCCGGTATATACAGAGCATCCAGAAAGTATTCCCGGTACATACAGAGCATCCAGAAAGTATTCCCGGTATATACAGAGCATCCAGAAAGTATTCCCGGTATATACAGAACATCCATACATGTATATACCAGGAATACTTTCTGGATACATTGTATATACCGGGAATACTTTCTGGATACATTGTATATACCGGGAATACTTTCTGGATGCTTTGTATATACCGGGAATACTTTCTGGATGCTCTGTATATACCGGGAATACTTTCTGGATGCTCTGTATATACCGGGAATACTTTCCGGATGCTCTGTATATACCGGGAATACTTTCCGGATGCTCTGTATATACCGGGAATACTTTCTGGATGCTCTGTATATACCGGGAATACTTTCTGGATGCTCTGTATATACCGGGAATACTTTCTGGATGCTCTGTATATACCGGGAATACTTTCTGGATGCTTTGTATATACCTGGAATACTTTCTGGATGCTCTGTATATACCGGGAATACTTTCTGGATGCTCTGTATATACCGGGAATACTTTCTGGATGCTCTGTATATACCGGGAATACTTTCTGGATGCTCTGTATATACCGGGAATACTTTCTGGATGCTTTGTATATACCGGGAATACTTTCTGGATGCTCTGTATATACCGGGAATACTTTCTGGATGCTCTGTATATACCGGGAATACTTTCTGGATGCTCTGTATATACCGGGAATACTTTCTGGATGCTCTTTATATACCGGGAATACTTTCTGGATGCTCTGTATATACCGGGAATACTTTCTGGATGCTCTGTATATACCGGGAATACTTTCTGGATGCTCTGTATATACCGGGAATACTTTCTGGATGCTCTGTATATACCGGGAATACTTTCTGGATGCTCTGTATATACCGGGAATACTTTCTGGATGCTCTATATATATCAGGAATAGTTTCTGGATGCTCTGTATATACCGGGAATACTTTCTGGATGCTCTGTATATACCGGGAATAGTTTCTGGATGCTCTGTATACACCGGGAATACTTTCTGGATGCTCTGTATATACCGGGAATACTTTCTGGATGCTCTGTATATACCGGGAATACTTTCTGGATACATTGTGTATACCGGGAATACTTTCTGGATGCTCTGTGTATATCGGGAATACTTTCTGGATGCTCTGTGTATATCGGGAATACTTTCTGGATGCTGTGTATATACCGGGAATACTTTCCAGATGCTCTGTATATCCCACCATTTGTAGACGCTATAACTTTCACGTAAACCAATTAATTTACACGGATCGGGATTTTTTTAGCGAAGACACGGAGCAGAATACAAGTATTGTATTGTAAATATTATCTTGCTATGGGGACACTCATGTACGCTCGCTCCTGAGCCACTGCTTTGAGTGTCCAGCCCCCCGCCTCCCTTCACTGGCTGTATTTGATATCAGTGGGAGCCAATACCTCACACTGCTGTCTCTGAGCCAATGAGGAGGGAGAGAGCAGGGAAAGCTCCTCGCTGGATTGTGGTCAAGGTCAGGTAAGTATAAGGGGGTGGGGGCAGGGGCTGGGGGGGCGGAGCAGCTTGTTTTTTTACTTCATAGAATGCATTAAGGAAGAAAAAGCCTTTTTAGCTTTCCATCCACTTTAAACAAACGAACACCATTATAATCACTTTAAAAATGACAGCGACTGATTCACCCTCGGTGAATGTGTGGAGGAAGTCACATTTATATGCCCCTGTGTGTCGGGGATTTGTCCTCCAGGTTGGTGATGAATCAATGCGGCTTCACTAATCCTTCTCACTGTATTGTACCAGCAAATTGTCATTACTTCTTGTTACACAATAATCTACTAATATCATCATCATCATTATTATTATTATTATCATTATTATTATTATTATTATTATTATTATTATTATCATTATTATTATTCCAGAATCTATTATTATTATTATTATTATTATTATTATTATCATTATTATTATTCCAGAATCTATTATTATTATTATTATTATTATTATTATTATTATTATCATTATTATTATTATTATTATTATTATTGTTATTATTATCATTATTATTATTATTATTATCATTATTATTATTCCATAATCTATTATTATTATTATTATTATCATTATTATTATTATTATTATTATTATTATTGTTATTATTATCATTATTATTATTATTATTATTATTATCATTATTATTATTATTATTATTATTATTATTATTATTATTATTATTATTATCATTATTATTATTCCATAATCTATTATTATTATTATTATTATTATTATTATTATCATTATTGTTATTATTATTATTATTATTATTATTATTCCAGAATCTATTATTATTATTATTATTATTATTATCATTATTGTTATTATTATTATTATTATTATTATTATTATTCCAGAATCTATTATTATTATTATTCACAATAAATAATAATAATAAGTAATAATATTTGTATTCCATGTATTGTTGGCAGTTATTGCACTCTCATTATATTTATTATTTATACTTCTATTACACATATAATGTAACCCAGACAACATCCTCTAGGTGTTGGGAGCAGAGGGTTGTGTTCTCTCTCACAGGACGGGGGAGGGGATGTCCTGGGCTGGGTGTTACATGGTGTCACTGTGTTATAAGTAGAGACAGATGTCACTTCCTCCTGCGCCCCCTCCTATGTCGGTGTCATAGCTGTGTACAGTGTGTGTATTGGGGGTGGGGAAGGGATTCCACAGACTGCAGGACTTTCAGCTATTTCTGACACCCAGCCAAGCAATGTGGAGGAGGACTGAACTCTGCACATCCAACACAGAACCAGCCGAACCTGACTGACACCGAACCTGACTGACACCGAACCTGACTGACACCGAACCTGACTGACACCGAACCTGACTGACACCGTACACACGGAACCTGACTGACACCGTACACACGGAACCTGAGCGCACCGCGTCTGGGCGACTCCAACAATTCCAGACCAGAATAAACATCATCTACTCCCCGTACTTGTATCTACTGTGTGTACACATCACAATGACTTGTATCATATAGCTCTGACATAGACCGCAGCACTGTACAGAGGAGCTTACGCTCTAATGTCCCCTCCCCCACAGTCCCATCAGTCTCTGTACCAGAGGAGCTTACGCTCTAATGTCCCCTCCCCCCACAGTCCCATCAGTCTCTGTACCAGAGGAGCTTACACTCTAATGTCCCCTCCCCCACAGTCCCATCAGTCTCTACACCAGAGGAGCTGACACTCTAATGTCCCCTCCCCCACAGTCCCATCAGTCTCTACACCAGAGGAGCTTACACTCTAATGTCCCCTCCCCCGCAGTCCCATCAGTCTCTACACTAGAGGAGCTTACACTCTAATGTCCCCTCCCCCGCAGTCACATCAGTCTCTGTACCAGAGAAGCTTACACTCTAATGTCCCCTCCCCCACAGTCACATCAGTCTCTACACCAGAGGAGCTGACACTCTAATGTCCCCTCCCCCACAGTCACATCAGTCTCTACACCAGAGGAGCTTACACTCTAATGTCCCCTCCCCCGCAGTCCCATCAGTCTCTACACCAGAGGAGCTTACACTCTAATGTCCCCTCCCCCGCAGTCACATCAGTCTCTGTACCAGAGAAGCTTACACTCTAATGTCCCCTCCCCCACAGTCACATCAGTCTCTACACCAGAGGAGCTGACACTCTAATGTCCCCTCCCCCACAGTCACATCAGTCTCTACACCAGAGGAACTGACACTCTAATGCCCCCTCCCCCACAGTCTCCCACTATCAGATGTGGTAACATTGTTTCCCTGTGCTGTGTTATGGATACAATGTACATGGGTGACGGGGGGGGGGGGGGGGGGGTGCGCCCAATGTCACATGACCCCGTTTTCTGATCTTTTCCTTTTCTCATCCTCCAGATAGACCAAATCCTCATCCACCAGAAGACGGAACTTCTAGAAGGTGAGGGAAGGGGACCGGTACCCCGAGTATACAGGAGGGGGGAGGGGCAGGAATATATATATATATCTACAGATCCTTGTGCTTAGGTACAAATGTACATGGAAATAATGACCAGAACCTCTGAGGGGGGCCATTTCCTATGATCAGCAGCTCCCTCTAGTGGCCACTGTGAGTTGGGTCTTCTGAAATATCTCAGCCAGTTCCATACTGCCTTGTGGCCACCAGATGGAGCTGCTGATCAAAGGAAATGCACATATTAAATAAAACAGGGCTTTGTCACTACTGGGTGAATGCTTGAGATGTTCTTCCACTAGTTTTGTTATAAGTCGACCTCCAAGTGTATCCCCAGTTCAGAAAAATGTACAAAAACATCATCACAAAGTATCAATCTTCATCAGATTCCCAAATGTGTGTATAATAATAATAAAATAATCTTTAATAATAAAAGTAATATATAGAATAGTAATCTACGATTGTAATAATAAACAAAAACAATAATATATAGAATAGTAATCTATGATTGTAATAATAAACAAAAACAATAATATATAGAATAGTAATCTATGATTGTAATAATAAACAAAAACAATAATATATAGAATAGTAATCTATGATTGTAATAATAAACAAAAACAATAATATATAGAATAGTAATCTATGATTGTAATAATAAACAAAAACAATAATATATAGAATAGTAATCTATGATTGTAATAATAAACAAAAACAATAATATATAGAATAGTAATCTATGATTGTAATAATAAACAAACAATAATATATAGAATAGTAATCTATGATTGTAATAATAAACAAACAATAATATATAGAATAGTAATCTAGGATTGTAATAATAAACAAACAATAATATATAGAATAGTAATCTATGATTGTAATAATAAACAAAAACAATAACATATAGAATAGTAATCTATGATTGTAATAATAAACAAACAATAATATATAGAATACTAATCTAGGATTGTAATAATAAACAAAAACAATAATATATAGAATAGTAATCTACGATTGTAATAATAAACAAAAACAATAACATATAGAATAGTAATCTATGATTGTAATAATAAACAAACAATAATATATAGAATAGTAATCTATGATTGTAATAATAAACAAAAACAATAATATATAGAATAGTAATCTATGATTGTAATAATAAACAAACAATAATATATAGAATAGTAATCTAGGATTGTAATAATAAACAAACAATAATATATAGAATAGTAATCTATGATTGTAATAATAAACAAAAACAATAACATATAGAATAGTAATCTATGATTGTAATAATAAACAAACAATAATATATAGAATAGTAATCTACGATTGTAATAATAAACAAAAACAATAACATATAGAATAGTAATCTATGATTGTAATAATAAACAAACAATAATATATAGAATACTAATCTAGGATTGTAATAATAAACAAAAACAATAATATATAGAATAGTAATCTATGATTGTAATA
Source organism: Staurois parvus (assembly GCF_062004578.1). Classification (NCBI taxonomy): domain Eukaryota; kingdom Metazoa; phylum Chordata; class Amphibia; order Anura; family Ranidae; genus Staurois; species Staurois parvus. The sequence continues at coordinate 947,429 of NW_028318308.1, read as the reverse complement.
ATAAACAAACAATAATATATAGAATAGTAATCTACGATTGTAATAATAAACAAAAACAATAACATATAGAATAGTAATCTATGATTGTAATAATAAACAAACAATAATATATAGAATAGTAATCTATGATTGTAATAATAAACAAACAATAATATATAGAATAGTAATCTATGATTGTAATAATAAACAAACAATAATATATAGAATAGTAATCTATGATTGTAATAATAAACAAAAACAATAATATATAGAATAGTAATCTACGATTGTAATAATAAACAAACAATAATATATAGAATAGTAATCTATGATTGTAATAATAAACAAACAATAATATATAGAATAGTAATCTATGATTGTAATAATAAACAAACAATAATATATAGAATAGTAATCTAGGATTGTAATAATAAACAAACAATAATATATAGAATAGTAATCTATGATTGTAATAATAAACAAAAACAATAACATATAGAATAGTAATCTATGATTGTAATAATAAACAAACAATAATATATAGAATAGTAATCTACGATTGTAATAATAAACAAAAACAATAACATATAGAATAGTAATCTATGATTGTAATAATAAACAAACAATAATATATAGAATAGTAATCTATGATTGTAATAATAAACAAACAATAATATATAGAATAGTAATCTACGATTGTAATAATAAACAAAAACAATAACATATAGAATAGTAATCTATGATTGTAATAATAAACAAACAATAATATATAGAATACTAATCTAGGATTGTAATAATAAACAAAAACAATAATATATAGAATAGTAATCTATGATTGTAATAATAAACAAACAATAATATATAGAATAGTAATCTACGATTGTAATAATAAACAAAAACAATAACATATAGAATAGTAATCTATGATTGTAATAATAAACAAACAATAATATATAGAATAGTAATCTATGATTGTAATAATAAACAAACAATAATATATAGAATAGTAATCTATGATTGTAATAATAAACAAACAATAATATATAGAATAGTAATCTATGATTGTAATAATAAACAAAAACAATAATATATAGAATAGTAATCTACGATTGTAATAATAAACAAACAATAATATATAGAATAGTAATCTATGATTGTAATAATAAACAAACAATAATATATAGAATAGTAATCTATGATTGTAATAATAAACAAACAATAATATATAGAATACTAATCTAGGATTGTAATAATAAACAAAAACAATAACATATAGAATACTAATCTATGATTGTAATAATAAACAAAAACAATAATATATAGAATAGTAATCTATGATTGTAATAATAAAAACAATAACATATAGAATAGTAATCTATGATTGTAATAATAAACAAACAATAATATATAGAATACTAATCTATGATTGTAATAATAAAAACAATAACATATAGAATAGTAATCTATGATTGTAATAATAAACAAACAATAATATATAGAATAGTAATCTATGATTGTAATAATAAACAAAAACAATAACATATAGAATAGTAATCTATGATTGTAATAATAAACAAACAATAATATATAGAATACTAATCTATGATTGTAATAATAAACAAACAATAACATATAGAATAGTAATCTATGATTGTAATAATAAACAAACAATAATATATAGAATACTAATCTATGATTGTAATAATAAAAACAATAACATATAGAATAGTAATCTATGATTGTAATAATAAACAAACAATAATATATAGAATAGTAATCTATGATTGTAATAATAAACAAAAACAATAACATATAGAATAGTAATCTATGATTGTAATAATAAACAAACAATAATATATAGAATACTAATCTATGATTGTAATAATAAAAACAATAACATATAGAATAGTAATCTATGATTGTAATAATAAACAAACAATAATATATAGAATAGTAATCTATGATTGTAATAATAAACAAAAACAATAATATATAGAATAGTAATCTATGATTGTAATAATAAACAAACAATAATATATAGAATAGTAATCTATGATTGTAATAATAAACAAACAATAACATATAGAATAGTAATCTATGATTGTAATAATAAACAAACAATAATATATAGAATACTAATCTATGATTGTAATAATAAACAAACAATAACATATAGAATAGTAATCTATGATTGTAATAATAAACAAACAATAACATATAGAATAGTAATCTATGATTGTAATAATAAACAAAAACAATAACATATAGAATAGTAATCTATGATTGTAATAATAAACAAAAACAATAATATATAGAATAGTAATCTATGATTGTAATAATAAACAAACAATAATATATAGAATAGTAATCTATGATTGTAATAATAAACAAAAACAATAACATATAGAATAGTAATCTACGATTGTAATAATAAACAAACAATAACATATAGAATAGTAATCTATGATTGTAATAATAAACAAACAATAATATATAGAATAGTAATCTATGATTGTAATAATAAACAAACAATAACATATAGAAAAGTAATAATAATAATACACATTGGAATAATTGAGCACAGTCCATACAAACATACCTCCATGTACCCTCCATACACCCCCATGTGTCCCCTCTGTGTAGAACTATTTCATCAGATTTCCACATACAAGGGTTGTCAGACATTGATTGTCGCATATTATCCTGATGACGCACACAGAACACAGACGTGTAGCAGGAAAGATGGCGGTCTTTAACCCCCGCACACATGACCACCCATGTGTCATCCCTTCCACAGACATTGTATGTAATATATAGATTTTGCCCATTCCTCACCTGACGCTGCAACAATTGCACATTTATTACAAAATCTCAGAGCGGAGCCACTCGTCCTGGTAAAATGCCTGTAAATCCTGTTCTGAGCACATGGGGGCGCAATCCCATGTTATTGGGCTATTTCCCCTCCAGGTCAGATGTTCTTCATTCACACAGAACACAGTGAATCAGGAAAACACCATATTGTGGCCTCAGATGGAGCGTCATACACAGGTATTTACTCATTGCTGGCTCCATCTAGTGGCCATTGTGTGGTATTTTCCAAAACTGCTCATTTTTTGTAAATGAATGAATAATATTCAACCTGGAGAGAACATATCTTCGTATGTGCAGTTTCAGAAGGACGAACAATTTGGAATACACCCCTCAGGCAGATTTTTAGTCTGATGTACAAGTGATAATGCTGGACCTTTAGAAATTAAAATTGGTTCTAATGAATATAAAATATACAATGGAGTTTTCTTTTTTTTTTTTGTTACTTTGATTATTTTTATGAAGTTTCATTGCAACAAAATACAGTATATTGTATACTTGTTAGTTTGTTGATGATTATTAGTTTAATTGTAACAATATCTTTTTCATCGTATCTCTGTCTATTGTAGGAGGGTGCTGGTTGGTGGGGATGTTTTTCTAGGGGGGGGGGGGGGGGGGGTTCACACATTTTTATTTTTACAGATTTCTATTAAAATATGTACCAGATGATACATTTTTTTACAAAAAGGCGGCGTCCTTTAATGATTTCCTGCTTGTTGCCTATATTAGGAGGATGCTGGTTGGTGGTGATGTTTTTCTAAGGGGGGTCACAAATTTTTTCTCCTTGTTGCCTATATTAAGAGGATGCTGGTTGGTGGTGATGTTTTTCTGGGGGAGGGGGGTCACAAATTTTTATTTTTCCGGATTTCTATTAAAATATGTACCAGATGATAAAAAAGAAAAAAAAAAGAAAAGGAAGGTGTCCATTAATGATTTCCTCCTCGTTGCCTAAATAGGAGGGTGCTGGTTGGTGGTGATGTTTTTCTAGGGGGGGGGTCACAATTTTTTTCTCCTTGATGCCTATATTAAGAGGATGCTGGTTGGTGATGATGTTTTTCTAGGGGGGGGTCACAAATTTTTTCTCTTTGTTGCCTTTATTAAGAGGGTGCTGGTTGGTGGTGATGTTTTTCTAGGGGGGGTCACAAATGTTTCCTCCTCGTTGCCTATATTAGGAGGGTGTTGGTTGGTGGTGAAGTTTTTCTAGGGGGGTCACAAATTTTTTCTCTTTGTTGCCTATATTAAGAGGATGCTGGTTGGTGGTGATGTTTTTCTAGGGGGGGTCACAATTTTTTTTCTCCTTGATGCCTATATTAAGAGGATGCTGGTTGGTGGTGAAGTTTTTCTAGGGGGGGGGGGTGTCACAATTTTTTTTCTTTGTTGCCTATATTAAGAGGATGCTGGTTGGTGGTGAAGTTTTTCTAGGGGGGGGGGGTCACAAATTTTTTCTCTTTGTTGCCTATATTAAGAGGGTGCTGGTTGGTGGTGATGTTTTTCTAGGGGGGGGTCACAAATTTTTTCTCCTTGTTGCCTATATTAAGAGGATGCTGGTTGGTGGTGATGTTTTTCTAGGGGGGGGTCACAGATTATTTCTCTTTGTTGCCTTTATTAAGAGGGTGCTGGTTGGTGGTGAAGTTTTTCTGGGGGGGGGGGTCACAAATGTTTTCTCCTTGTTGCCTATATTAAGAGGATGCTGGTTGGTGGTGATGTTTTTCTAGGGGGGGTCACAAATGTTTTCTCCTTGTTGCCTATATTAAGAGGCTGCTGGTTGGTGGTGATGTTTTTCTAGGGGGGGTCACAATTTTTTTTCTCCTTGATGCCTATATTAGGAGGGTGCTGGTTGGTGGTGATGTTTTTCTATGGTGGGGGGGGGGGGCACACATTTTTTCTCTTTGTTGCCTATATTAAGAGGGTGCTGGTTGGTGGTGATGTTTTTCTAGGGGGGGGGGGTCACAAATTTTTATTTTTCTGGATTTCTATTAAAATATGTACCAGATGATAAATTTAAAAAAAAGGCGGCTTCCATTAATGATTTCCTCCTCGTTGCCTATATTAGGAGGGTGCTGGTTGGTGGTGATGTTTTTCTAGGGGGGGTCAAATTTTTTTATTTTTCTGGATTTCTATTAAAATATGTACCAGATGATAAATAAAAAAAAAAAGTCGGCGTCCATTAATGATTTCCTCCTGGTTGCCTTGCAGCGATCACGGGCTTCGAGACCTGCAATCAGTACGAGTTGCGGAATATAATGGGTCAGCGGATATTCTCCGTGCAGGAGAGGAGCACAGTGTGCGCACGTTGCTGCTGCGGCTCCCTCCGCCCCCTCACTCTGCACGTCTGTGACTACACGGGGCGGGAGGTCATCCATTTCGTCCGCCCCCTCAAGTGTTCCAGCTGCTGCTTCCCTTGCTGCCTACAGGAGGTGAGACGGAGGACTCAGAACATGATCTCCCTGTACAGTCATATTCACCTCTCTATAGATACCGTGTAGTATATTCATTTCTTGGGTCCTCCATGACTCTTCCAGCGTTGGTGACACCATTCTGTCTGTTGTCACGCAGTTGGAGGTCCAATGCCCCCCGGGTCAGACCATCGGTTACGTAGTCCAGACGTGGCACCCGTTCGTCCCCAAATACTCGCTCATGACGGAGAGTCGGGAGCCGGTGTTGAAGGTGGTCGGGCCGTGTTTGATGTCCAGCTGCTGTGGAGACGTTAACTTCCAGGTGAGGCAAGGCCCTGCCCCCCACTACCCCCCCTCCTCAAAACAAATATGTTCTTGTATGTTTTTAGGGTCTTTCAAAAAGTTTAATTCTGGTTTTGAAGTAAAAAGATTCTGGTGATCCTACCAGCAAGGTGTATCCACAGCCACTTCCTTCCTAGGGTGACAACCCTTTGCTATGGCCTCCAAGGTGGACTACAAACTGTCTATTGAAGATGTGTCCCTAAAGCTGAACTCCGGGAGAGTTCCTAAATCTCTCCATTGCTTCTTCTCCTCCACATTCAAAATTTACATTTTTTTATTTGGCATACAGGTGAAACTCAAAAAATGAGAATTTTGTGCAAAAGTTCATTTATTTCAGGGCAGCAACTTAAAAGGTGAAACTAATATATGAGACTCATTCCATGCAAAGCAAGATAGTTCCAGCCGTGATTTGTCACCATTGTGATGATTATGGCTTACAGCTCATGAAAACCCCAAATCCACAATCTCAGAAAATGAGAATATTGTGAAAAGGTGGAATAATCTCGGCTCAAAGTGTCCCACTCTAATCAGCTCATTCAGCCATAACACCTGCAAAGGGTTCCTGAGCCTTTAAATGGTCTCTCAGTCTGGTTCAGTAGGAATCCCAATCATGGGAAAGACTGCTGACCTGACACCATCACTGACACCCTCCATAAGGAGGGAAAGCCTCAAAAGGGAATTGCAGAAGAAGTTGGATGTTCCCAAAGTGATGTATCAAAGCACATTAATAGGAAGTTATGTGGAAGGGAAAAGTGTTGAAGAAAAAGGTGCACAAGCAGCAGGGATGACCGCAGCCTGGAGAGGATTGTCAGGAAAAGGCCATTCAAAAGTGTTGGGGACTTTCACAAGGAGTGGACTGAGGCTGGAGTCAGTGCATCAAGAGCCACCACACACAGACGGATCCTGGACATGGGCTTCAAATGTCGTATTCCTCTTGTCAAGCCGCTCCTGAACAACAAACAACGTCAGAAGCGTCTTACCTGGGCTAAAGAAAAGCAGACCTGGTCTGTCCTCAGTGGTCCAAAGTCCTCTTTTCTGATGAGAGCAACTTTTGCATCTCATTTTGAAAACAAGGACCCAGAGTATGGAGGAAGAATGGAGAGGCCCAAGGACCCCGAGTATGGAGGAAGAATGGAGAGGCCCAAGGACCCAGAGTATGGAGGAAGAATGGAGAGGCCCAAGGACCCCGAGAATGGAGGAAGAATGGAGAGGCCCAAGGACCCCGAGTATGGAGGAAGAATGGAGAGGCCCAAGGACCCCGAGTATGGAGGAAGAATGGAGAGGCCCAAGGACCCCGAGTATGGAGGAAGAATGGAGAGGCCCAAGGACCCCGAGTATGGAGGAAGAATGGAGAGGCCCAAGGACCCCGAGTATGGAAGAAGAATGGAGAGGCCCAAGGACCCCGAGTATGGAGGAAGAATGGAGAGGCACAAGGACCCCGAGTATGGAGGAAGAATGGAGAGGCCCAAGGACCCCGAGTATGGAGGAAGAATGGAGAGGCACAAGGACCCCGAGTATGGAGGAAGAATGGAGAGGCACAAGGACCCAGAGTATGGAGGAAGAATGGAGAGGCACAAGGACCCCGAGTATGGAGGAAGAATGGAGAGGCACAAGGACCCCGAGTATGGAGGAAGAATGGAGAGGCACAAGGACCCCGAGTATGGAGGAAGAATGGAGAGGCACAAGGACCCCGAGTATGGAGGAAGAATGGTGAGGCCCAAGGACCCCGAGTATTGAGGAAGAATGGAGAGGCACAAGGACCCCGAGTATGGAGGAAGAATGGAGAGGCCCAAGGAGCCCGAGTATGGAGGAAGAATGGAGAGGCCCAAGGACCCCGAGTATGGAGGAAGAATGGAGAGGCCCAAGGACCCCGAGTATGGAGGAAGAATGGAGAGGCACACACTGCAAGATGCTTGAAGTCCAGTGTGAGGTTTCCACAGTCTGTGGTGATTTGGGGAGCCATGTCATCTGCTGGTGTTGGTCCACTGTGCTCCATTAAGTCCAGGGTCACCGCAGCCGTCTACCAGGAGATTTTGGAGCACTTCATGCTTCCTTCCGCAGACCAGCTTTATGGGGATGCTGACTTCATTTTCCAGCAGGACTTGGCTCCGCCCACACTGCCAAAAGCACCAAATCCTGGTTCAATGACCGTGGGATTACTGTGCTTGATTGGCCAGCAAACTCATCTTTCTCTTGGCAATGCCCCATAGATTCTCTATGGGGTTCAGATCAGGTGAAAGACATGAGACCGAACAATGCAGAAGAGCTGAAGGCCGCTATTGAAGCATCCTGGTCTTCCATAACACCTCAGCAGTGCCACAGGCTGATAGCTTCCATGCCACGCCGCATTGAGGCAGTAATTGCTGCAAAAGGGGCCCCAACCAAGTACTGAGTACATATGCAGCTTCTACTTTTCAGAGGTGCGATATTGTTCTATGTACAATCCGTGTTTTATTGATTGCATGGAATATTCTCATTTTCTGAGATTGTGGATTTGGGGTTTTCATGAGCTGTAAGCCATAATCATCACAATGATGACAAATCACGGCTTGAACCATCTTGCTTTGCATGGAATGAGTCTCATATATTAGTTTCACCTTTTAAGTTGCTGCACTGAAATAAATGAACTTTTGCATGATATTCTAATTTTCCAGTTTCACCTGTATTGTTCTTTGTAAAACGTACCTTTTTGAATGTGTGTGATGTCATCACTTTACAAGAGAGAAGGCAGCTGGGCATTGGGAGGAGGGTCAGTGAAGCAGCAACATCGACTCTCTTCTCCTGTTCAACAATTTGGTATCAAATTATAATTCCCATCATGCAATGGGGGAGGGGGGAATGTAATGGACCAGGAATTGCCTCTCCTGTCAATCAAGGTCTGATGTCATGGTGGGAAGGACCAAAAAGGAGTCTCCTGGCCTGTCATTCAAGGAATGATGTTACAGTGGGAGGGACAGACCAGAAATCTTCTTGCCGATCAGTCAAGGTGTGATGTCATGGTGGGCAGGACGTCACTAGAGTCTCCTGGCTTGCCAATTTTTAATCCCATGGTTGACAGCATAGACCAGAGGTCTCCTGGCCTGTCATTCAAGGTATGATGTCATGGTGGGCAGGGCAGACTAGGAGTCTCCTGGTTTGTCATTCAAAGTATGATTTCATGGTGGGTGGGACAAACAAGTAGTTTTCTGTCCTGTCAGTCAAGCTATGATGTCACGGTGTGGTGGGAAAGACACAGAATCCCCTGGCCTGTCAATCAAGGTATGATGTCCTGATGAGCAGGACAAATCATGAGTCTTCTGTCCTGTTAGTCGAGCTGTGATGTCATGGTGGGTGGGACAAACCATGAGTCTCCTGTCTTGTCAGTCAATTTTTGATCTCACAGTGGGCAGCACAGACTAGAACTCTCCTGGCCTGCCAGTCAAAGTATAATGTCATGGTGGGCAGGACAGACTAGAAGGTCCAGGTTCATTCAAAATAGGATTTTGTGGTGGGTGGGACAGACAAGGAGTCTCCCTGGCCTGTCAGTCAATGTATTAGGTCATGGTTGCAGGATAGACAAGGAGTCTTGTTGTCTTTCAGTCAAGGCATGATGTTATGGTGGGCAGGACAGACTAGGAGTCTCCTGGCCTTTCATTCAAGGTATGATGTCATGGTGGGCAGGACATCTCAAGAGTCTTCTGGCTTTCCAGTCAATTTTTGATCTCATGTTGGGCAGTACAGACCAGAAGTCTCCTAGCCTGTCAGTCAAGGTATGATGTCATGGTGAGCAGGACATACGAGGATTCTCCTGGTCTGTCAGCCAAAGTATTGATGTCATGGTGGGTGGGAAAGAAAAGGTATCTCCTGGCCTGTCAGCCAATGTATGATGCCATGGCGGGTGGGACAGACTGAGAATCTCCTGACTTATCAGCCAAAGTATGATATGGTATGCAGGATAGACTAGTAGTCTCCTGGTTTGTCATTCAAAGTATGATTTCATGGTGGGTGGGACAAACCAGCAGACTCCTGTTCTGTCAGTCGAGCTATGATGTCATGGTGAGTGGGAAAGGCAAGGATTCCCCTAGCCTGTCAATCAAGGTATGATGTCATGGTGAGCAGGACATACGAGGATTCTCCTGACCTTTCAGCCAAGGTATGATGTTATGGCGGTTGGGACAGACTGAGAATCTCCTGGCTTATCAGCCAGTATATGATGTTATGGTAGGCAGGACAGATCAGGAGTTTTCAGGCATGTCAGTCAAGGAATGATGTTATGGTAGGTGAGAAAGACAAGGTATCGCCTAGCCTGTCAGTCCACGTATGATGCCACGGCGGGAGGGATAGACCGAGAATCTCCTGGCTTATCAGCCAATATTTGATGTTATGGTAGGCAGGACAGATCAGGAGTTTTCAGGCATGTCAGTCAAGGAATGATGTCATGGGTGATGGGACAGACAAGATATCTCCTGGCTTGTGAGTCAAGGTATGATGCCATGGTGGGTGAGAAATATCAGGAGTCTCCTGGCCTGTCAGTCGAGCTATAATGTCATGGTGAGTGGGAAAGGCAAGGATTCCCCTAGCCTGTCAATCAAGGTATGATGTCATGGTGGGCAAGACATCATAAGAGTCCCCTGGCTTTCCAGTCAATTTTTAATCTCACGGTGGGCAGTACAGACCAGATGTCTACTAGCCTGTCTGTCAAGGTATGATGTCATGGTGAGCAGGACATAAGAGGATTCTCCTGACCTTTCAGCCAAGGTATGATGTCATGGTGGGTGAGTAAGACAAGGTAGCTCCTAGCCTGTCAGTCAACGTATGATGCCATGATGGGGGGGATAGACCGAGAATCTCCTGGCTTATCAGCCAATATTTGATGTTATGGTAGGCAGGACAGATCAGGAGTTTTCAGGCATGTCAGTCAAGGAATGATGTCATGGGTGATGGGACAGACAAGGTATCTACTGGCTTGTTAGTCAAAGTATGATGTCATGGTGGGTAAGAAATACCAGGAGTCTCCTGGCCTGTCAGTCAAGTTAGGCAGTGGGAGTGGAATGGACAGATGGGTCGTCTGAGACCTCGGGGTCCTCCCACTACAAGGAGCAATGGTTTAATGGCACAACTGCTGACTCGGGGAACGAATGGGCACAGTGACTACGGGTCTTACAAACAGTACATTTGGTACACTGAGCCCTGGAAATGCTGCATTCAGTAGGGAATGGTCTGGCTGCTGCTGTTACTGCAAAATTAAGAACCTATTTGATATGCAAGAAGGGACTTTTAGAATACAGATTAAACATTTCTGTCAGGAGATCAGCTTTAAATTTGGCTGAAATATCTAAAAGAGTAATAATATCCTTGTAGGATCTTTAGTAATGAACAGATCAGACAAATGTTGAATCAATGTTGCTATAAATAGTGACATCAATCATTTAATCCTCGGGACTCAGTAAATAAGGTCCCATGGCCAAAAACAAATTTGTTTTTTGCTGCAAAAATAAATTCATCCTCGTGATCATATAAAAACACATCTTTTGTTTCTACCCATCCCCCCATGTTTACTCCTTAGTTAAACTCATGCTCTTCATCCTTCATATTTTATACAGTATTTCCCAATTTTCTCCACTGTGTTGGTTGGAATGTGTGCAGGCGGAGGAATCTGGGCGGCTCCCACCCTTCCCATACATTTTTTCCACAGCTTTTTTTTTTTTTGGTGTTGGTGAAAGTCTTTATTGATAGTCACCCAACACTTAACAGATACTTTATATGGCTTGTGGACACCTGACCATCGCACCTCTATGAGCTTGTTGGACATCTCATTCCAGAATCATGGCCATTAATATGGAGTTGTCCCCTTTGCATCTTTACCATCCTCCACTTTTCTGGGAAGGCATTCCACAAGATTGTAGAGGATGTTTTGGGGCATTTGTACCCATTCATGAGGTCAGGTACTGATGTAGGATGAGAAGACCTGGCTCTCAAGTAGAGTTCCGATTCATGCCAAAGGTGTTCAGTAGGATGAGGTCAGGGCTTTGTGCAGGACACTCAAGTTCCTCCACACCAAACTGGTCAAATCATGTCATTATAGAGTTGCCTCCTTTTGTGTCTATAACATCCTCCACTCTTCTAGAGGGTGTCAGTACCTGACCTCACAAATGGTCACAAAATTGCACATACATCCTCTAGAAGATTGGAGGATGTTATAGACACAAAAGGAGGAAACTCTATAATGACATGATTTGACCAGTGTGGTGTGGAGGAACTCGAGTGTCCAGCACAGAGCCCTGAGCTCAGCCCTACCGAACACCTTTGGGATGAATTGGAATGCCAGTGGTGAGCCAGGTCTTCTCATCCACTATCAGTACCTGACCTGCACAGATATTGGCTGAGAAGACCTGACTCACCATTGGCATTCCAATTCATCCCAAAGGTGTTCAGTAGGGCTGAGGTCAGGGCTCTGGGCTGGACACTCGAGGTCATCCACACTAAACTGGTCAAGCCACGTCTTTATGGAGCTAGCTTTGAGTTGCCCCCCACCCCTTTCCCTCTTTGTGGCTATAACAGCCTCCACACTTCTGGAAGGACTTTCCACAAGATTTGAAATGTGTCTGTGGGAATTTGTGAGGTCAGGTACTGGTGCTGGTTGAGAAGACAGAGCTAACAATCCAAATTCATCCCAAAGATGTTCAGTAGGGATCTGCGCAGGACACCTGGGTTCCTCCACACCAAACTAGTCAAACCATGTCTTTATGGAGCTGGCTTTGTACACAGGGGCACAGCCAATGGGGGAATAGAAAAGAATATTCACCAAACTGTTACCTCAAGGTTGGATGAGCACAGTTGTCTACAATGTCTTTGTATGATGTATTACCAGGACCCCGCACTGGAAACACCTGAACTCCATCATTTGGAGGGGTGTCTGTCTTCTTTGGGCCATATACTGTAGTGTATCTGTTATTGGTAGGGTTCTTTAATCATGAGTCTTCAAATATAGGACTGATGTTGGATGAGAAGACCTGGCTCACCATTGGGTCTCTGATTCATCCCAAAGGTGTTCAGTAGGGTTGAGGTCAGAGCTCTGTGCAGGCCACTCCAGTTCTTCCACACCAAACAGGTAAAACCATATCTTCATGGAGCTGACTTTGTACAGAGGGTCACAGTCATGGTGGAACAGAAAAAAAGTATTCACCAAACTGTTACCTCAAGGTTGTAAGAGCACAATTGTCTACAATGACTTTGTATGATAGAGTATTACCAGAACCTTTCAGCAGAGACTTCTGATTTCCATCATTTGAATCGGGGCTTATACTTTTGGCCAAGTAGTAGGCAAGATGAAAATATCAACAAAGTTTTGGTCATAAAGCAAATTTGCAAAGAATCCTTGGGAACCGGTGGGGTTATCATGCCAGTTCAGAATATCAGTTAGGAAAACACGCAAAATGAACCTTAATATTTTAATGAGGTCATGATACAAAAAGTAAGTTGAAAAAGCATGTTCCACCAAATTTTCAGTATCACTCGGGTCCCTTTTGGCAGGGTGCCAGACAAGAAGCTTGTAAAAGTCCAACCCATCCAGCACCATGCCCTTGTCACCACTAGATAAATGTCGCCCAGCTTACCATGATACCATATTGTAGCTCGATAGGAAAAAGCCATTGCATCACATACACCTCAATATGTTCATGAGGCCATGATGTAAAATATAAAAAAGTTTAAACAAAATCTTCGGGGCCATGTAGGGACCCCATTCTCAGAGTGACAAAAAAAGCCTTCAAGTGTTTTAGGGGCCACACAGGATGTGAATCTGAAGGTGAAGGACAGGAGGGTGCCGGGTACGCAGCTGAGGGTTATTTATGTGCACATGACAGGTGTAATGTAAGAGGCAATGTACACGGGTGTCAGACTAGGGAGGAGGTTCAACACAGCTGTCGGGGAAAATATCTCACCTTTTAGATGTGTTGGGGATCCAGTCATGCTGCATTCCATGTGACTTGTATAGGAGAATAAAACCAGAATGAAAGCAGCACAAGGGGGACCGTGTATATAAATAAAACACTACAAATGTCTAACGCAACAATAAACACAAGCTCACACCAGTCACCGAGATCCAATACGGATTGTGGGATCTCCTGGTTTGGACAGAGATTCTTGTGATCTCATCATTGTACCATTGGGGTGTAGACTGGATCATTGCAGATTTAGCCCTTCAGCAGATTGCTCTTCAGTGTGCATTCCAGCGATATACGTCAAATGATATCATGGGGCAAAACAACAATCTCATCATTGGTGGCCAATAGGAATTTCTGTGAGATGTTTACTTTTATTACAAGTGTTGTTATGAGTTTGTTTTATAATTGAAATGAAAAATCTTTCCATGTAAGTGATACTGAGATGTTTGTATTGCATTTTGATAAATAAAATGATGACTTTTCTTCATTAATGATCAGCTTCTAATTCACATATTTGTATTTGTTCACCCTTCTATGCAGACCTAGGTCTACACATTCATCTGATCTGGGGCTCTGCTCAGACCTCTCCTCCTCTCCTCTCTTCTCCTCTCCCTCTCCTCTCCCTATCCTCTTCTCTTCTCTCTTTATCTTCTCTCTTCTCTTCTCATCTCTTCTCTCGTTTCTCTCTTCTCTCGTCTCTCTCTTCTCTCATCTCTCTCTTCTCTTCTCTCGTCTCTCTCTTCTCTTCTCTCGTCTCTCCTCTCTCTTTCTCTCCCTTTCCCTCTACACCTCTCCCTCCTCTTCTCTCTCTCTCCCCCTCCCCTCTTCTCTCTCCCTCTCTCTTCTCAGCCTCCTCTCCTCTCTCTTTCTCCTCTTTCCTTCTCTCTCCCCCCTCTCTCTTTCCCTCTCCCTTTCCTCCCCTCTATATACCTCTCCCTTTCCTCCCCTCTATATACCTCTCCTCTCTCTCTTCTCTCTCTCTCTTCTCCCCTCTCTTCTCCCTCTCCCCATCTCTCTGCTCTCTGTCTCTCTTTTTTCTTCTCCCTCTCCCCTCTCTCTTCTCCTCCCCTCAGCCTCCTCTCTCTTCTCCCTCTCTCTTCTCCTCTCCTCAGCCTCCTCTCTCTTCTCCCTCTCCCCTCTCTCTTCTCCCTCTCCCCTCTCTCTTCTCCACTCTCTCTCTCTTCTCCTCCCCTCAGCCTTCTCTCTCTTCTCCGCTCTCTCTCTTTTCCTCCCCTCAGCCTCTTCTCTCTTTTCCCTCTCCCCTCTCTCTTCTCCCCTCAGCCTCCTCTCTCTTCCCTCTCTCCCCTCTCTCTTCTCCCCTCAGCCTCCTCTCACTCTCGTCCTCTCTGTGTCTCAGGTGAAGCCTCTATGTGAGTCTCGCAGTGTGGGTCGGATCAGTAAGCAGTGGACCGGACTACCTAAGGAAATCTTCACAGATGCAGATAATTTTGGGATCCAGTTCCCGAAGGACCTGGATGTGAAGATGAAAGCAGTGTTACTAGGCGCCTGCTTCCTGCTGGTGAGTCTTTCTGTAAAGCCATGGAAGAGAGCTCCCCCTACAGGATAAGGTTGTGTACAGCTTATTTTGCTGGGAGAATATGATAAGGACCACTGGAAGGTCCTATAATCACTGAACTCGGCACCAACATACATATTGAAGTGAATGATGCCTTTACTGATAGGAGATTATTTTCTGTCTCATACATCACTTCCCATTGATAGGAAGGGACTCACCCCCTGCAGTGCAGTTAAAGGACGGCCTTCAAGGTTTAGGTGTCATTTATTGGACTCTTGTTCAGCTTCTTGAATTTTACCAGCTTGTACATTTTCAGCCTTTATAAACTGTAGAGGAGTTTATCCAATGTGACCAGGAGATTTGTGCAGATAGATTTAGAAATATTGTACTTGATATCTGGTTTTTAGTGCTGAGTCATATCCACATTTCTGAGGACTCCGGACATTAAGACCACTCCCAAGTCACATTCAGAAGGCACAATGGACAGTCCAAAGACAGTTCCTTGAATCACATTAACGAAAAACCCCACAAAGGACAGTTTAAGGGCAGCTCCTCAGGCCACATTTAGGGAATACAGAGGATTATCTAAGGACAACTCCACAACTTTCAGGAAACACATAGAACCATCTAAAGTTCTATCAAAGTCAACTCACATTCAAGGGATACAGAGGATAATCCAAAGACAGCTCCTCAACTCACGTTCAGTGGACACGGAGGACAGTCCAAAGACAGCTCCTCAACTCACATTCAAGGGGACAGAGAGGACAGTCCTGAGATAGCTTTCCAAGTCACATTCAGGGAATACCTAGGACAGTCTAAAGACTGCTCCTCAACTCACGTTCAGTGGACACAGAGCAAAGTCCAAAGACTGTACCTCAACTCACATTCAGGGGGAAAGAGAGGACAGTCCAAAGACAGCTCCTCAACTCACATTCAATGGACACAAGACAGTCCAAAGACAGCTCTTGAACTCATGTTCAGTGGACACAAAGGACAGTTCAGAGATAGCTCCTCAGCTCATGTTCAGGGGATACAGAGAATAATACAAAGACAGCTCCTCAACTCACGTTTAGTGGACACTGAGGACAGTCCAAAGACAGCTCCTCATGTCATATTCTGAGAGCACAGAGGACAGTCCAAAGACAGCTCCTCAACTCACGTTCAGTGGACACAGAGGACAGTCCAAAGACAGCTCCTCATGTCATATTCTGAGAGCACAGAGGACAGTCCAAAGACAGCTCCTCAACTCACGTTCAGTGGACACAGAGGATAGTCCAAAGACAGCTCCTCATGTCATATTCTGAGAGCACAGAGGACAGTCCAAAGACAGCTCCTCAACTCACAGTAAGTGGACACAGAGGACAGTCCAAAGACAGCTCCTCAACTCTCATTCAGGGGATACAGAGAATAATACAAAAATAGCTCCACGTGTCATATTCTGAGGGCACAGGGGAAAGTCCAAAGAAGCTCCCTAGATCACATTCAGAAGACACAGAGGACAGTCCAAAGACAACTCCTCAAGTCACATTTAGGGGACACAAAGGACAATCCAAAGACAGCTCCTCAAGTCACATTCAGGGGACACAAAGGACAATCCAAAGACAGCTCCTCAAGTCACATTCAGGGGACACAAAGGACAATCCAAAGACAGCTCCTCAAGGCACCAGAGTTTTTTTCCACATCAGTCAGTCTTGCTTACTTGTTTCATCCTTGCTCTTCATAAAGCAGGCCCACATAGACACATTCATTACACCCTGCAAATTCATCCTCTCCTCACCATTATCATTATGGATGCAATGTTGATGAAAATTAATGTCCAGACTTTGAAGTGAAGCAAAAGTAATGGAAGGTTTTATTGGAACGTAATAGTCAATCTGCAGATTAGACCCTTTGCATCATGAATTATTAAATGTTCAGAACTCTAATACTGGAGATGTTATACGGCCTTTAGGTCCAGTCTAAAATATATTACTTCCAAACTGTTCTCTCTTAGTCAGCCATATTGTCCATTATTGATGCTCTTCTCCCAACATCCATACGGGAGTACTACAATGAGCCTGGGGCCAGCAGTACCATGCTCCTCCTGGGTGGAGAATGCCAAGACTTACATTACTGAGTAGTTGTAATCCGTTACACTTCAGAATAACACTGTTCCTTTCCTTCCTTTAGTCCAGTCTCCATCTGGAATCTGTCAGACCCTAATGGCCCCAAACTCTTGTGCTTTAACCATTTCTGTTACTGATTGGACAGGCTTCACCCTGTCAGTGAAGACAGACTAGCTGTTGTCGAGGCTTCCCGAACAGGGATAACTTGTGGCTAAGAGGGATGAGTTCAAGGTTCAGTTCAAACACAATTTTGAAGCGAACTTCAACTATTTTATGTGTTCATCTGAACTTTGGACTTTTAGTCTGTTCAACGGGAGCTGAACTTCATATACACAGCTCAAAAAAATGAAAGGAAGACTTCGAAAACCCATCAGATCTCAATGAGGAGGAATCTTTTGCTGGATCTCTATACTGATATGGACGGGGTGATGTGTGAGGAACATGAGGACGCCCCATCATTTGTTGGAAATGAAAATGATCGACCTACAGAGGGCTAAATTCAAAGACTATAAAAATCAAAGTGAGGAAATGATGCCGAAGGAGAGTCCATTTTTCTGAAATGTCATTGCAGCAACTCAGAATGTTCCTCAGTAGTGTGTGTGGCCCCCACGTGCTTGTATGCATGCCTGACAACATCAGGGGAGGCTCCCACTGAGACCGTGGATGGTGTCCTGGGGTATGTTCTCCCAGATCTGGACCGGGCATCACTGAGCTCCTGGACAGTTTGAAGTGCAACCTGGCAGCGTCGGTTGGACTGAAATATGACATCCCGGAGGTGTTCTATTGGATTTGGGTCACGCGAGCGTGGGGGCCATTCAATGGTATCAATTCCTTCATCCTCCAGGAACTGCCTGTATACTCTCCCCACATGAGGCCGGGCATCATCGTGCACCAGGAGGAACCCAGGACCCCCTGCACCAGGAGGAACCCAGGACTCCCTGCACCAAGGAACCCAGGACCCACTGCACCAGCGTAGGATCTGATAATGGGTCCAAGGATTTCATCCCCATACCTAATGGCAGTCAGGGTGTCATTGTCTAGCCTGTAGAGGTCTGTGTGTCCCTCCATGGATATGCCTCCCCAGACCATCACTGACCCACCACCAAAACGGTAATGCTGAACCATGTTACAGGCAGCAGAACGTTCTCCACGGCTTCTCCAGACTCTTTCACGTCTGTCAGATGTCCTCAGGGGGAACCTGCTCTAATTTGTGAGAAGCACAGGGCGCCAGTGGTGGACCTGCCAATTTTGGGGTCCAATGGCAAATGCCATTCGAGCTCTATGGTGCCGGGCAGTGAGCATAGGGCTCACTAGAGGATGTTGGGCCCTCAGGCCACCCTCATGTAGTCTGTTTCTGATTGTTTGGTCAGAGACATTCCCACCAGTGGCCTGCTGGAATTCATTTTGTAGGGCTCTGGCAGGGCTCATCCTGTTCCTCCTTGTACAAAGGAGCAGATACCGGTCCTGCTGATGGGTTAAGGACCTTCTAAGGTCCTGTCCAGCTCTCCTAGAGGAATTGCCTGTCTCCTGGAATCTCCTCCATGCTCTTGTCTCCTGGAATCTCCTCCGTGCTCTTGTCTCCTGGAATCTCCTCTGTGATCTTGTCTCCTGGAATCTCCTCCGTGCTCTTGAGACTGTGCTGGGAGACACAGCAAACCTTCTGGCAATGGCATATTGATGTGCCATCCTGGAGGAGTTGAACTGCCTGTACAACCTCTGTAGGGTCCAGGTATGGCCTCATGCTACCAGTAGTGACACTGACCCTAGCCAAATGCAAAACTAGTGAAAAACAGAAAAGATGAGTAGGGAAAAAAATGTCAGTGGCCTCCACCTGTAAATCCATTTCTTATTTGGGGGTCGTCTCATTGTTGCCCATCTAGTGCACCTGTTGTTCATTTCATTAACACCAAAGCAGCTGAAACTGATGAACAACCCCCTCTGCGACTTACCTGACCAGACCCATATCCCAGGAGTGTCATTGACTTGCTGCTAGACTTGGATTACAAAGTCTTCCTTTCATGTATAAAAGCGTTATTCCCACCAGGGGGGGACTGACAACTCATGGGGCTGCCGGGCAATAGAGGATCATGGAGCCCCTGTGTCCTTGTCCACACTCAAAAAAAATCCTATAAAAAAAGGTACTGGAGGCATTTCATGGAGCCCACTACTGACCCAGGGCCCTCGGGCAGTGCCCGAGTGCTCAAATGGTCATTCCGCCCCTGATTCCCACCATCACTATCTATGACAGCTTCCTATCTGGCAATGGCTGCTAAAGAAGCCGGCCATTTTTTGGCAATGTGCACCCATGCTAAATGTTTGACTTCAGGTCTTCTCTCCATAACCTACCTACCCAGAATCATCATAATCCTTCCAGTGGTATCAATGATAAAAGCCGAACCATTCCACCAGATGACTAATGCCTGATGTGCGGGTGATAACGGCGGAATGGGAGAAGTGAAAGTTGTCTCAGATGGATCTACCATAACATGACTTTTCCTTCATACAAGCAGATCCGAGGTTGAAATGTAGTGTAGGTGGACCTTATTGTGGTCCTTGACTGTTACCTCTGTGATGGCGACAAAGGGAGTGCTCACCAGACGGTAAATTCTTGGATGTGTACGGAGGAGCACTTGGTTCAAACGTTCATCTCATTTGTAGGACTTTTTTGAAGCATTTAGTGACACCAGGAGAGGTTGGTCTTCATCAACCCTCACGCAGGCCCCTTAGTACATTCAGTCGTGATTTCATGAACATTGACTCCTCAACCCTTGAACAAGGGGAGGCTTTTTTCCCTCCTCAGATGTTCTCAGCTGATACATTTTTCAAAAAGTCCTTCAAGTGGGATGAATGTTTGTACCAGATTCTCCTCCATACACATCCAAGAATTTAACGGATGGATACCCAAGCCATAAATACCCCTGCCGGACCCGATCTGTATTTTTTTCTAGATCTTCACACTCACTGGTTGCACCTATTGGAAATCCTTAAAAGAAATGCTAAATGTTTGACTTCAGGTCTTCTCTCCATAACCTACCTGCCCAGAGTCATCATAATCCTTCCAGTGGTATCAATGATAAAAGCCGAATCATTCCACCAGATGACTAATGCCTGATGTGTCTGTAACAACATTGGAATGGGAGAAGTGAAAGTTGGCTCAGATGGATCTACCATAACATGACTTTTCCTCCAAACAAGCAGATCCGAGGTTGAAATGTAGTGTAGGTGGACCTTATTCTGGTCCTTGACTGCTACCTCTCTGGTGACAAAGGGAGTGCTCACCAGACGGTAAATTCATGGATGTGTATGGAGGAGCACCTGGTTCAAATGTTCATCTCATTTGTAGGACTTTTTGAAGCATTTAGTGTCACCAGGAGAGGTTGGTCTTCTTCAACCCTTACGTAGGCCCCTTAGCGTATTCAGTCATGATTTCATGAACATTGACTCCTCAACCCTTACGCAGGCCCCTTAATGTTCATGGAATCACGACTGAATGCACTAAGGGGCCTGCGTGAGGGTTGAGGAGTCAATGTTCATGGGAGCATGACTGAATGCACTAAGGGGCCTGCGTGAGGGTTGAGGAGTCAATGTTCATGGAATCACGACTGAATGCACTAAGGGGCCTGCGTGAGGGTTGAGGAGTCAATGTTCATGGAATCACGACTGAATGCACTAAGGGGCCTGCGTGAGGGTTGAGGAGTCAATGTTCATGGAATCAAGACTGAATGCACTGAGGCCTACGTAAGGGTTGAGGAGTCAATGTTCATGGAATCACGACTGAATGCACTGACTCCTCAACCCTTACGTAGGCCCCTTAGTGCATTCAGTCCTGATCCCATGAACATTGACTCCTCAACCCTCACGTAGGCCCCGTGGTGCATTCAGTAGTGCTTCCATGAACATTGACTCCTCAACCCTTACGTAGGCCCCTCAGTGCATTCAGTCCTGATTCCATGAACATTGACTCCTCAACCCTTACACAGGCCCCTTAATGTTCATGGAATCACGACTGAATGCACTAAGGGGCCTGCGTGAGGGTTGAGGAGTCAATGTTCATGGAATCACGACTGAATGCACTGACTCCTCAACCCTTACGTAGGCCCCTTAGTGCATTCAGTCCTGATCCCATGAACATTGACTCCTCAACCCTCACGTAGGCCCTGTAGTGCATTCAGTAGTGCTTCCATGAACATTGACTCCTCAACCCTTACGTAGGCCCCTCAGTGCATTCAGTCCTGATTCCATGAACATTGACTCCTCAACCCTTACACAGGCCCCTTAATGTTCATGGAATCACGACTGAATGCACTGAGGGGCCTGCGTGAGGGTTGAGGAGTCAATGTTCATGGAATCATGACTGAATGCACTGACTCCTCAACCCTTATGTAGACCCCTCAGTGCATTCAGTCCTGATTCCATGAACATTGACTCCTCAACCCTCACGCAGGCCCCTCAGTGCATTCAGTTCTGATTCCATGAACATTGACTCCTCAACCCTTACACAGGCCCCTTAATGTTCATGGAATCACGACTGAATGCACTAAGGGGCCTGCGTGAGGGTTGAGGAATCAATGTTCATGGAATCACGACTGAATGCACTGACTCCTCAACCCTTACGTAGACCCCTCAGTGCATTCAGTCCTGATTCCATGAACATTGACTCCTCAACCCTCACGCAGGCCCCTTAGTGCATTCAGTTCTGATTCCATGAACATTGACTCCTCAACCCTTACGTAGGCCCCTCAGTGCATTCAGTCGTGATTCCATGAACATTGACTCCTCAACCCTTGAACAAGGGGAGGCTTTTTTCCCTCCTCAGATGTTCTCAGCCGATACATTTTTCAAAAAGTCCTTCAAGTGGGATGAACGTTTGTACCAGGTTCTCCTCCGTACAGATCCAAGAATTTCCAGGATGGATCACCGAGCCGTAAATACCCGTGCCGGACCCGATCTGTATATATTTCTAGATCTTCACACTCACTGGTTGCACCCATTGGAGATCCCGATAAGAAATGCTAAACGTTCTGATAAAATGATGAAATCACTTCCTCTTATATCTTCTCTGTGTGATGTCACCGTGATGTCATAGACCCGCCTCTCATTCATTCTATCTGTTTTCAGGATTACGCCTTTTTTGAGAGGTCACGCAACAGGACTGAGCGCAGCACCGTGATTGGTTAACGGATCTTTTTGCGACTGTATCCCTTGTCACATGACCCAGTTTACACCCTCCTGACTATAACTGTTCCCCCCTCCCCCCCCCACCATGCCATATACCCCGAAGTTTACAGCGGTCTGTATAAACCGACTTATTTTGTACAGATGTATCTATTCTAAACTTTTATGTGTTTGACAATAAATATTCATCTGTATGTGTGTCTTCCTTCACTCTATGGTGGTGCTCTCCACACTGGGGCCCCCGGGCCCTTTATCTAGCCTTGGTACACTGTTCCTCCTACTGACACCAATGATTGGGCACTATTCCTCCCACTGACACCAATGATGGGGCACTATTCCCCCCACTGACACCAATGATGGGGCACTATTCCTCCTACTGACACCAATGATGGGGCACTATTCCTCCCACTGACACCAATGATGGGCACTATTCCTCCCACTGACACCAATGATGGGGCACTATTCCTCCCACTGACACCAATGATGGGGCACTATTCATCCCACTGACACCAATGATGGGGCACTATTCCTCCCACTGACACCAATGATGGGGCACTATTCCTCCCACTGACACCAATGATGGGCACTATTCCTCCCACTGACACCAATGATGGGGCACTATTCCTCCCACTGACACCAATGATGGGGCACTATTCATCCCACTGACACCAATGATGGGGCACTATTCCTCCCACTGACACCAATGATGGGGCACTATTCCTCCCACTGACACCAATGATGGGACACTATTCCTCCCACTGACACCAATGATGGGGCACTATTCCTCCCACTGATACCAATGATGGGGCACTATTCCTCCCACTGACACCAATGATGGGACACTATTCCTCCCACTGATACCAATGATAAGGCACTTTTCTTCTCACTGACACCAATAATGGGGCACTATTCCTCCCACTGACACCAATAATGGGGCACTATTCCTTCCACTGATACCAATGATAAGGCACTTTTCTTCTCACTGACACCAATAATGGGGCGCTATTCCTCCCACTGACACCAATGACGGGGCGCTATTTTTCCCGCTGACACCAATGATGGGGCGCTATTCCTCTCACGGACACCAATGATGGGGCACTATTCCTCCCACTGACACCAATGGTGGGGCGCTATTCCTCCCGCTGACACCAATAGTGGGGCGCTATTCCTCCCGCTGACACCAATGGTGGGACGCTATTCCTCCCGCTCATACCAATGATGGGGCACTATTCCTCCCACTGACACCAATGATGGGGCACTATTCCTCCCACTGACACCAATGATGGGGCACTATTCCCCCCACTGACACCAATGATGGGGCACTATTCCTCCCACTGATACCAATGATGGGACACTATTCCTCCCACTGACACCAATGATGGGACACTATTCCTCCCACTGACACCAATGATGGGGCACTATTTCTCCCACTGACACCAATGATGGGGAACCATTCCTTCCACTGACACCAATGATGGGGCACTATTCCTCCCGCTGACACCAATGATGGGGCGCTATTCCTCCCGCTGACACCAATGATGGGGCACTATTCCTCCCGCTGACACCAATGATGGGACACTATTCCTCCCGCTGACACCAATGATGGGACACTATTCCTCCCGCTGACACCAATGATGGGGCACTATTCCTCCCGCTGACACCAATGATGGGGCACTATTCCTCCCACTGACACCAATGATGGGGCACTATTCCTCCCACTGACACCAATGATGGGGCACTATTCCTCCCACTGACACCAATGATGGGACACTATTCCTCCCACTGACACCAATGATGGGACACTATTCCTCCCACTGACACCAATGATGGGGCACTATTCCTCCCACTGACACCAATGATGGGGCTCTATTCCTCCCACTTACACCAGTGATGGGGCGCTATTCCTCCCACTGACACCAATGATGGGGCACTATTCCTCCCACTGACACCAATGATGGGGCTCTATTCCTCCCACTGACACCAGTGATGGGGCGCTATTCCTCCCGCTGACACCAATGATGGGGCGCTATTCCTCCCGCTGACACCAATGATGGGGCACTATTCCTCCCACTGACACCAATGATGGAGCACTATTCCTCCCACTGACAGCAATGATGGGGCACTATTCCTCCCACTGACACCAATGATGGGACACTATTCCTCCCACTGACACCAATGATGGGGCACTATTCCTCCCACTGACACCAATGATGGGACACTATTCCTCCCACTGACACCAATGATGGGACACTATTCCTCCCACTGACACCAATGATGGGGCACTATTCCTCCCACTGACACCAATGATGGGGCTCTATTCCTCCCACTGACACCAGTGATGGGGCACTATTCCTCCCACTGACACCAATGATGGAGCACTATTCCTCCCACTGACAGCAATGATGGGGCGCTATTCCTCCCACTGACACCAGTGATGGGGCGCTATTCCTCCCGCTGACACCAATGATGGGGCACTATTCCTCCCACTGACACCAATGATGGAGCACTATTCCTCCCACTGACAGCAATGATGGGGAACTATTCCTCCCACTGACACCAATGATGGGGCACTATTCCTGCCACTGACACCAATGATGGGGCACTATCCTCCCACTGACACCAACGATGGGGCACTATTTCTCCCACTGACACCAATGATGGGGCGCTATTCCTCCCACTGATACCAACGATGGGGCACTATTCCTCCCACTGATACCAACGATGGGGCACTATTCCTCCCACTGACACCAATGATGGGGCACTATTCCTCCCACTGACACCAATGATGGGGCACTATTTCTCCCACTGACACCAATGATGGGGAACCATTCCTTCCACTGACACCAATGATGGGGCACTATTCCTCCCACTGACACCAATGATGGGGCACTATTCCTCCCACTGACACCAATGGTGGGGCACTACTCCTCCCACTGATACCAATGATGGGGCACTACTCCTCCACTGACACCAATGATGGGGCACTATTCCTCCACTGACACCAATGATGGGGCACTATTCCTCCCACTGACACCAATGATGGGGCACTATCCTCCCACTGACACCAATGATGGGGCACTATTCCTCCCACTGACACCAATGTTGGGGCACTATTCCTCCCACTGACACCAATGATGGGACACTATTCCTCCCACTGACACCAATGATGGGGCACTATTCCTCCCACTGACACCAATGATGGGGCACTATTCCTCCCACTGACACCAATGTTGGGGCACTATTCCTCCCACTGACACCAATGATGGGGCACTATCCTCCCACTGACTAATCTGCCACTGACCATCCAGCCTGTAGCATTGTTTAATCCCAGTGACACCAGGACATTTTCTGCTCCCACTGGCCACACCCCGGCCCCTCTGAAGTCTGAAGGACAACAATGTGGCCCTTTGTTGGGAATGTCCGGAGACCCCTCAACTACAGAGTAAATATGGGAAAGAAGATCTCACTATAGAGTGGAACCGACCCAAAAACGTGAAGGTCCATTGTGATGGGGAACGTCTGGAAACGTTTGTTGTGCCTCAGTGCTGTCCTCAGAGATTGAGGTCTGGTTCACACTCCATGCGTTTCAGTTGCTTGTTTTCTGCATCCAAAACGCACAGAAAGTCGGTGAGATGGGTGTTGGTCTCATAGATCACATCAGTGCTTGCAGTTCCGGGTGCTTGTGTGTTCCGGGTGCAGAAAGAAAAGTAGAGGAGGAGGCACTTTTTCTGCACGGAACTGTACTGGAAAAAATGAACTGGAACGTACCAAAACGCACCAAAAACGCACTGGAATGTGCCACAAACAAACCAAAAACGCACTGGAATGTGCCACAAACAAACCAAAAACGCACCAGATTGCACACGTCTCTAAATTCAAGGAAAAGAGAGGGGGTAAAAATGTACTGGAACGCGCCAAAAACGCACATGCAGAAACGCATCCGGAAGGCATCTGGACTGCGTTTCTATAGTGCGAACCTTCCCTTACACAAAAATAAATGGTGTAGCGCTACATAAATAAATACAAACTACATATATTTCATATAATGGTGAATGAAAAGGAAAACCGCACACGAGGCCCTATGATTGGACCAAAACAGCGACCTATAAAAAAGTGATAAAATACACAAAAATGTGACCCGTGATTCCCAATATTGGGGCACAAAACCTAAATAATATATAATACGTGGATATTGTGAGTCCCTCCTGAGGGATGTATACACTCTGAGCAAAAAGTCTACAAACCAGGGGTGGACTGACAACTCATGGGGCCCCCGGGCAATAGGGGATCATGGGGCCCCTGTGTCCTTGCCCAAACTCAAAAAAGCCTATGAAAAAGGTACCAGGGGCATCTCACGGGCCCCCTACTGACCCCAGGCCCTCGGGCAGTGCCGAGTTTCCAACTGGTCAGTCCACCCCTGGTACAAACACACCAATACAAAGACATATTATATAATAAGTGACAATTGCAACAAAGTCCAATATATGTGTAAACACAATGCAGGCGCTTCACTGCTCCAGAGCGTGCAATATATACCGTGTGGGGGCACAGCACACCGATAAGTGATCCTTCATTGGCTGCAATGGCCCCTCACCTCCAATCGGTGACCCCAAGGGGCCACAAAGCCTTTTGGATCACCCCTGGATCCTCCCTGTATGTACACTCTTTACTGCCCGATCTCCTGGGAGCTTAACCACACTGATATTTATTTATTATTTCAGGTACTTATATAGCACTGTCAGTTCACGCAGCACTTTACATATATATTGTACATTCACATCAGTCCCTGACCCTCAAGGGGCGTACAATCTAAGGGCCCTAACCCTCAAGGGGCGTACAATCTAAGGTCCCTAACCCTCAAGGGGCGTACAATCTAAGGTCCCTCGCCCTCAAGGGGCGTACAATCTAAGGTCCCTAACCCTCAAGGGGCGTACAATCTAAGGTCCCTAACCCTCAAGGGGCGTACAATCTAAGGGCCCTAACCCTCAAGGGGCGTACAATCTAAGGTCCCTGACCCTCAAGGGGCGTACAATCTAAGAGCCCTAACCCTCAAGGGGCGTACAATCTAAGGTCCCTAACCCTCAAGGGGCGTACAATCTAAGGTCCTTAACCCTCAAGGGGCGTACAATCTAAGGTCCCTAACCCTCAAGGGGCGTAAAATCTAAGGTCCCTAACCCTCAAGGGACGTACAATCTAAGGTCCCTGACCCTCAAGGGGCGTACAATCTAAGGTCCCTAACCCTCAAGGGGTGTACAATCTAAGGTCCCTCGCCCTCAAGGGGCGTACAATCTAAGGTCCCTAACCCTCAAGGGGCGTACAATCTAAGGTCCCTAACCCTCAAGGGACGTACAATCTAAGGTCCCTAACCCTCAAGGGGCGTACAATCTAGGGTCCCAACCCTCAAGGGGCGTACAATCTAGGGTCCCTAAACCCTCAAGGGGCGTACAATCTAAGGTCTCTCGCCCTCAAGGAGCGTACAATCTAAGGTCTCTCGCCCTCAAGGGGCGTACAATCTAAGGTCCCTAACCCTCAAGGGGCGTACAATCTAAGGTCCCTAACCCTCAAGGGGCGTACAATCTAAGGTCCCTCGCCCTCAAGGGGCGTACAATCTAAGGGCCCTAACCCTCAAGGGGCGTACAATCTAAGGGCCCTAACCCTCAAGGGGCGTACAATCTAAGGTCCCTAACCCTCAAGGGGCGTACAATCTAAGGTCCCTAACCCTCAAGGGGTGTACAATCTAAGGTCCCTAACCCTCAAGGGGCGTACAATCTAAGGTCCCTAACCCTCAAGGGGCGTACAATCTAGGGGCCCTAACCCTCAAGGGGCGTACAATCTAGGGGCCCTAACCCTCAAGGGGCGTACAATCTAGGGGCCCTAACCCTCAAGGGGTGTACAATCTAAGGGCCCTAACTCACATTTATACATACACATAAATACACGAATAGATGGTTGTTAAGGACGCTGTTGGATGCCGGCTCCTTAACAACCAGCTATTCATTGGTAGTTATGGCTGCCAGCGGGTGGTTGTTAAGGAGCCGGAACCCGCCGGTGTCCTCAGCAACCAGTGATAAGGCCTCTACCTCAGCGGACAGCAGGAGTGATGCTATGACCAGAGGGGGAGGAGGCGGAGAGATGGGGGAGGAAGTTAGTCTGGAGAAACATGAGGGGACGCAGTCGGGCAGCCAGAACCAAGGAGCTGGATTGCAAGATTTTACAACTCTCATGCAACCCTGGTTGGGGATGGGGGGAGTGCAGGGTGCTATTCGCTGGTTACCAAGGACACCAGTGGGTGCCCACTCCTTAACAACCAGCATTTTTTTTAGCACATCACCCCAAAAACGCACCTAAAAATGCACCTTGATGTCTCAATGGTGGACTATCTTTATTCAGGGCTGAGCTGCTGTTAGAAATGAGGGGGCCCCATACTGCCAACCTGACAGCCCCCCCCCCCCCACAGTTTACAAGGCTCCAGTTAAGAATGAACACGGTGAGTGATTGGTACTGATCGCTCATTGTGTTCATTCAGGAAAGGAAGGGGCTGGTAAATGCGACTTATTTACTGGACCCTTCCTCTACTCTCCATCCTGAAGGATCCTATTGTGTGCAGCAGCTGCCGGTGGGAAGGAGAGGAGGGGAAGCTGGCAGCACTGTGGGGGTGGGGCCACACAGGGGGGCTGGGCAGCAATGGAAATGCACGGTGCACAGGGAAGGTGATGGATGCAGTGAGGGGGTGGGGAAATTATTGGAACCGATCCCCTGTGTGGCTCTTCTCTGCAGCAGCTGCCAGTGGGAAGGAGAGGAGGGAATCCGGAAGCACTGTGGGGGTGGGGCACACAGTGGGGGCTGGGCAGCAATGGAAATGCATGGTGCACAGGGAGGGTGATGGATGCAGTGTGGGGGGGGGGGGTAATTACTGGAATCAATCCCCTGTATGGCTCTTCTCTGCAGCAGCTTCTGGTGGGAAGGAGAGGATAAGAAGCCAACTTTCAGCTGCTGCAGAGAAGAGCCATAAAGGGGATCGGTTGCAGTAATTGCCCCCCTGCACCAATCACCCTCCCTGCCCACATCCGACTCACCCAGCTGCCTGGGCCCTGTACAGGAGGACTGGTGGTACCCCCTTATCTACAGCCCTGACTCGGGGGGCCACTATTCGCCTAGTGGGAACATGCCCCACCACACCATCATCCCACCCCTCTCCTGTCAGATGTTGTGATTGCAGAAATGATTGAGGAGGATATATCATACCCACCATCAGTGTCTGAATGATGAGCTATCTCTACCCGAGACAAGGGGCGGGCAAGAGGGGCAGCTGCCCCGGGCGCAGAGAGGCAAGGGAGCAAAGAATAGATGCAGGGTGGTACACCCATTCTATAATGTGTGTGTGTGTGTGGGGGGGTGCAATTCTGGATCCTTGCCCTGGGTGCTGAACTACCCTGTTCTGGTACTCGGGGCCAACATGTCGTATTAGTAATGACCTAGCGGGCAAATGCCCCTTCACTGCCATCCCAGTCCTCCTTTGTGAGATGCTCCTGTAGCACCCTCCTGGTTTAGCTAGGGGGAGCTAGATCCTAAAGGCTAGAGAAGAGCTGATTAGCAGCTTAGGAAGAAAATTGTGGTCGGGACTGAGAGACCCTGCAGGCCAGCCCCTCTGGAATTTCCCCCTGCTCTGAGGCTTTTGGAGGAGGGCCTTGGAGGCACTGGGTGGATATGAGAAATGGCTGGTTGCAGGGATTTCAGCCAATCCCCAACAGAAGGCTTGGTAAGGGGCTGGGACTCCCTTAAAAGTGTTGGAGCCTGCTCAGTAGCAGGAGTATGGTGAGGGGGGGTGGAGGTGTAGAGAGCTGGAGGAAGATGTGAGACTGAAGGAGAAAGGCTTCCAGGAGGCCTGGTGAGATGGGGCCTGCCTGGAGGCTGGAAGGGTGATAGGCCTGGTAGCAGCAGCCAACCTGCAAGCGGTACAGGAGAGGATCTGAGTGAGCACCCCCTGGGCAGATAGGGGAAGGAGCACTCTGGTGGGGAACCAGATTAGCCCCCTACTAGTGACTGATCACCTATTGAGGGAAGAGGATCTAGATCCCTGCTCAGGAAAACCTCCATATTGCTGGATGAAGAGGAGAATTTCATCTAGGGTCTGGGGTGGCACAACTAGGAACTGCTGGCTAGTTCTCCTCCAGAGATGGTGTCACAGAAGAGGAGGTTGTGAATAGTTCCGGGAAGCTGTCCTCAGTTGTTGGTTCCCTTGGGCACCCTATACCCCCCCTTACCCCATCCGAGGTCTAATCCCTTTAATAAAGCATAAAAACAAAAGCTCAAGGACTGATTTCTGACTCGGAGTGCAAGTTTGAATGGAAAATACTGTTTGCCTGGCTGTGCAGGACTATAGAGGGGCCCAAATCAACGGCCAGAAGGGGGGTAGTGCTACACTGTGATCATCGGCCAGAAAGAGGGTTACATAATACCCACCAGGTTTCACTCCTTCTCTGGGCGATGACTGAATGGTGAAGTATCTCCCCACAGGTCCACCATACCCAATATATCCTATTATTACTGGCCTAGTGGGCAAATGCCCCTTCATCCGCCATCCCAGTCCTCCTTTGCCAGATACTGTGATCACAGACTTGAATGAGGAGGATATCACACCCTCTATCAATGTCTACTCAGGCCCAATCCTATAAGTACTGACCTAGTGGGCAAATGCATCTCCAACCCCCATCCCAGTCTTCCTCCATGAAAGATGCCCAATAGAACTCCAACCAACTACCACAGATGCTGTAATGACAATTTACAACATAATCCTCCATACTGGTCTCCAAGCAATGGAATGCCTAGTTCGGTTGTGGTCGGGCGACACCCTTTCATTTTTTTGTAGGCGGAGCAGAGAAACAACGTACAGCAGGGAGTATCATCTTCGGAGCTTCTGAGCATGTCTGTCGCTTAATGCATGGACACCTCTGGGCCCCAGGTGCATGGGGGCCCCATGATAATTTTTCAGGGTTTACCAGGACAGTCATGTTTTTTACTAATCTGTCCTAGGATGGCAGTGGCCCGGAACCTGTACTGTGTCCTCCTGATCCCAGTATTGTGCCCTCCTGATCCCAGTACTGTGCCCTTCTGATCCCAGTACTGTGCCCTCCTGATCCCAGTACTGTGCCCTCCTGATCCCAGTATTGTGCCCTCTTGATCCCAGTACTGTGGCCTCCTGATCCCAGTACTGTGCCCTCCTGATCCCAGTATTGTGCCCTCCTGATCCCAGTATTGTGCCCTCCTGACCCCCCCCCCACATACTGTGCCCTCCTGATCCCAGTACTGTGCCCTCCTGATCCCCCCTGTACTGTACCCTCCTGATCCCCCCTGTACTGTGCCCTCCTGATATCAGTATTGTGCCCTCCTGACCCAGTACTGTGGCCTCCTGATCCCAGTACTGTGCCCTCCTGATCCCAGTATTGTGCCCTCCTGATCCCAGTATTGTGCCCTCCTGATCCCAGTATTGTGCCCTCCTGATCCCAGTATTGTGCCCTCCTGATCCCAGTATTGTGCCCTCCTGATCCCAGTACTGTGTCCTCCTGATCCCAGTACTGTGCCCTCCTGATCCCAGTATTGTGGCCTCCTGATCCCAGTATTGTGCCCTCCTGATCCCAGTATTGTGCCCTCCTGATCCCAGTATTGTGCCCTCCTGATCCCAGTATTGTGCCCTCCTGATCCCAGTATTGTGCCCTCCTGATCCCAGTACTGTGTCCTCCTGATCCCAGTATTGTGCCCTCCTGATCCCAGTATTGTGGCCTCCTGATCCCGCCCTGTACTGTGCCCCTTTGCCTTGAAAGTAGGCGTATAAATTGGGGCAGGCTGGTAGGGGCCACAGTGCATTACTTTGCACAGGGGCCCATGATGCTATCAAGACGGTCCTGCTTCTGAGCAGTGATGTCGTTAGGTTTTGTGCTGCCCTAGGCAACACAAAAATTGTCTGCCCCCATTGACACCGACCAACACCACCCCCCCTTCCCCCTCCCACGGAGAGAACCGGACATTGACCAACAACACCCCTGCCCCCCACCCCAGAGACTCTTCCACTACCACCCCCCACTACCAGAGAGAAAGACACTCACCTTCACAGCTCCGGACATCCCCGGGAATGAGAGTCAGGCTCTGGATACACCATCAAGCAGCACACAGACTGTCTCGGATCCTACTTGGTCCCCATGTGGTGCATGTCCCTTCTTCCATCTCTTCTTCTGGGGGGAGGTGCTGCCCCCCTGAAAAATGATGCCTTAGGCAACACAAAAATTGTCTGCCACCACCCCCCCTTCCCCTTCCCACGGACAGAGCCGAACATTGACCAACAACACCCTCTGTCCCTCACCCCAGAGACCCTTCCACTACCACCCCTCTGGTGAGAAAGACACTCACCTTCACAACTCTGGACATCCCCGGGAACGAGAGTTAGGCTCTGCATACACCATCAAGCAGCACGCATCCTCTCTCGGGTCCCACCAGGTCCCCATGGCGTGCGTGTCCCTTCTTCCATCTCTTCTTCCGGGGGAGCTGTTGCCCCCCTGAAAAATGCCGCCCTAGGCAAGTGCCTTGTTTGCCTTGTGGGAACTACGCCCCTGCTTCTGAGGGATATTACAGTCTGGGGGAACTCACCAGTGTCTGGCCAAAACCGAAATTTGGTGGCAATAAAGTTTAAAGTCATTCTAGACATGGTAGGCAAAGTAGATTTATCTACAGAGGTCAACAAGCCAGACTGAGAGGAGCACAAATGATGAGTAGAGAGGGAAAGTTGGGGGTTGGAAAGCGGGGTTCCAGGTTTTACAAAAGACACTGTTATTTTAGTCCATTCAGGGGGTCAAATGAAAGTAATGGGCCTGGATTGGCTGGATGTGAAAGATTTGCAGCCAGCAGAAGACCGGAGGTTCCTGAGATGATCAGTACAGATTGTCTCCATGGTCTTCTAAACACCTTCAAACTGATGATATGAGAGCTGAGTCTGGATTCATGCAGGATTGTCCTCTCATCTATAATGATGACTTTTCCCTCATCTATGGATTTGCAACATTTTTCATACAATGGAGTGAGGCAGACCTGTCTATCCAACCACAAGATGGAGCCTTGAGCTTAGATTTAATGACCACGCCAACCGCTACCACTTCCAACATATGCAGTTGCGGCGATGACCGAGAGATTATTTTTTTAGCGCCGATGATGCTGAACAAAGTAAAAGTAATCCTATTGGCTATGCAGATATTGGATTACTTTTACAGGCAGCAAAAGGGGTCCATCCCCCCCACCCCGGCCGCTGCCACCACCTTTACTGGACTCTCCTGTGCAATACCCATACCTCCCAACTTTCTGAGATGGGAACGAGGGACACCTATAACCGAAAGTACACTATATTGCCAAAAGTATTGGTCGCCGGCCTTTCCACACACATGACCTTTAATGGCCCCCCAGTCTTAGTCCATAGGGTTCAATATTGAGTTGGCCCTGCCCTTTCCACACACATGACCTTTAATGGCCCCCCAGTCTTAGTCCGTAGGGTTCAATATTGAGTTGGCCCCGCCCTTTCCACACACATGACCTTTAATGGCCTCCCAGTCTTAGTCCGTAGGGTTCAATATTGAGTTGGCCCCGCCCTTTGCAGCTATAACAGCTTCAACTCTTCTGGGAAGGCCGTCCACAAGGTTTAGGAGGGTGTCTATGGGAAGGTTGGACCATTCTTCCAGAAGCACATTTGTCAGGTCAGGCACTGATGTCGGGGGAGGAGGCCTGGCTCGCAGTCTCCACTCTAATTCATCCCAAAGGTGTTCTATGGGGTTGAGGTCAGGACTCTGTGCAGGACAGTCAAGTTCCTCCACCCCAAACTGGCTCCTCCATGTCTTTATGGACCTTGCTTTGTGCACTGGTGTGCAGTCATGCTGGAACAGAAAGGGGCCATCCCCAAACTCCTCCCACAAAGTTGGGAGCATGAAATTGTCCAAAATGTAATTTTAAGAGTTCCCTTCACTGGAACTAGGGGGCCAAGCCCAACCCCTGAAAAACAACCCCCACCATAATCCCCCCTCCACCAAACTTTACACTTGCAGTCAGGCAAGTACCGTTCTCCTGGCAACCGCCAAACCCAGACACGTCCATCAGATTGTCAGACAGAGAAGCGTGATTGGTCCCTCCAGAGAACACGCCTCCCCTGCTCTAGAGTCCAGTAGTGGCGTGCTTTACACCACGGCATCGGACGCTTTGCATTGCACTTGGTGATGGAAGGCTTGGATGCAGCTGCTCGGCCATGGAAACCCATTCCATGGAGCTCTCTACGCACTGTTGTTGGGCTCATCTGAAGGCCACACCAAGTTTGGAGGTCTTTAGCTATTGACTCTGCAGACAGTTGGCGACTTCTGCGCACTGTGCGCTTCAGCATGCGCTGACCCCGCCCTGTCATGTGACGTGGCCTACCACTTGGTGGCTGAGTGGCTGTTGTTCCCAGTGGCTTCCACTTTGTTATAATCCCACTAACAGTTTAGTGTGGAATATTTAGTAGCCAGGAAAAGTCACGGATGGACTTATTGCCCAGGTGGCCACCTATCACGGGACCACGCTTGGAGTCACTGAGCTCCTGAGGGCGACCCATTCTTTCACCAATGTTTGTAGAAGCAGTCTGCATGCCTAGGGGCTTGATTTTATACATCTGTGTCCATGGAGGGGATTGGGGCACCTGAATCATGTGATATGGAGGGGATGGGAACACCTGAATCACATGATATGGAGGGGATTGGAACACCTGAATCACATGATATGGAGGGGATTGGAACACCTGAATCACATGATATGGAGGGGATTGGGAAACCTGATTCACATGATATGGAGGGGATTGGAACACCTGAATCACATGATTGGGAGGGGATTGGAACACCTGAATCACATGATTGGGAGGGGATTGGAACACCTGAATCACATGATATGGAGGGGATTGGAACACCTGAATCACATGATTGGGAGGGGATTGGAACACATGAATCACATGATATGGAGGGGATTGAAACACCTGAATCACATGATTGGGAGGGGATTGGAACACTTGAATCACATGATTGGGAGGGGATTGGGAAACCTGAATCACATGATATGGAGGGGATTGGAACACCTGAATCACATGATTGGGAGGGGATTGGAACACCTGAATCACATGATTGGGAGGGGATTGGAACACCTGAATCACATGATTGGGAGGGGATTGGAACACCTGAATCACATGATATGGAGGGGATTGGAACACCTGAATCACATGATATGGAGGGGATTGGAACACCTGAATCACATGATTGGGAGGGGATTGGAACACCTGAATCACATGATTGGGAGGGGATTGGAACACCTGAATCACATGATTGGGAGGGGAGGTGGGAGACAATACATTTGGTAATATAATGTACTTCTCACCAAAGTGTCTCAGCAGTCCCTCCCATGTGGTGACAGGAATGCATCCACTGCTAAAATGTAAACATTGCAGCTGCCAGATCAGTGCAGGAGCTGTACAGGAATGCAGAGGGTGCTGAGCACAGACCACAGAGAGTGCAATCTGCAACAAGTGAAGGAGGGGCGAAAGGTGAAAAACATTAAAAGGGGATGGAGGAGCTGAGCAATGAGGGATAGAGGAGCCCAGATATGGCAGTGCTCAGCTATGGGGGGGATGAGAGGAGCTCAGCTATGAGAGATGTACGAGCTCAGCTATGGGGGATGGAGGAGCTCAGCTATGGGGGATGGAGGAGCTCAGCTATGAGGGATGGAGGAACTCAGCTATGGGGAATGGAGGGGCTCAGCTATGAGGGATGGAGGAGCTCAGCTATGAGGGATGGAGGAGCTCAGCTATGAGGGATGGAGGAGCTCAGCTATGAGAGATGTACGAGCTCAGCTATGGGGGATGGAGGAGCTCAGCTATGAGAGATGTACGAGCTCAGCTATGGGGGATGGAGGAGCTCAGCTATGGAGGATGGAGGAGCTCAGCTATGAGGGATGGAGGAACTCAGCTATGGGGAATGGAGGGGCTCAGCTATGAGGGATGGAGGAGCTCAGCTATGGGGGATGGAGGAGCTCAGCTATGAGAGATGTAGGAGCTCAGCTATGGGGGTTGGAGGAGCTCAGCTATGGGGGATGGAGGAGCTCAGCTATGAGAGATGGAGGAGCTCAGCTATGGGGGATGGAGGAGCTCAGCTATGGGGGATGGAAGCGCTCAGCTATGAGGGATGGAGGAGCTCAGCTATGGGGGATGGAGGAGCTCAGCTATGGGGGATGGAGGAACTCAGCTATGGGGGATGGAGGAGCTCAGCTATGAGGGATGGAGGAGCTCAGCTATGGGGGATGGAGGAGCACAGCTATGGGGGTTGGAGGAGCTCAGCTATGGGGGATGGAGGAGCTCAGCTATGGGGGATGGAGGAACTCAGCTATGGGGGATGGAGGAGCTCAGCTATGAGAGATGGAGGAGCTCAGCTATGGGGGATGGAGGAGCTCAGCTATGAGAGATGGAGGAGCTCAGCTATGGGGGATGGAAGCGCTCAGCTATGGGGGATGGAAGAGCTCAGCTATGAGAGATGGAGGAGCTCAGCTATGAGAGATGGAGGAGCTTAGCTATGGGGGTTGGAGGAGCTCAGCTATGGGGGATGGAAGCGCTAAGCTATGAGGGATGGAGGAGCTCAGCTATGAGGGATGGAGGAGCTCAGCTATGGGGAATGGAGGAGCTCAGCTATGGGGGATGGAGGAGCTCACCTATGGGGGATGGAGGAGCTCAGGTATGGGGGATGGAGGAGCTCACCTATGGGGGATGGAGGAGCTCAGCTATGAGGGATGGAGGAGCTCAGCTATGGGGAATGGAGGAGCTCAGCTATGGGGGATGGAGGAGCTCAGCTATGGGGGATGGAGGAGCTCAGCTATGGGGGATGGAGGCGCTCAGCTATGGGGGATAAAGGTGCTCAGCTATGGGGGATGGAGGAGCTCAGCTATGGGGGATGGAGGAGCTCAACTATGGGGGATGGAGGAGCTCAACTATGGGGGATGGAGGAGCTCAACTATGGGGGATGGAGGAGCTCAGCTATGGCACACACCCCCAAGGATGAAATTGTAATTCTGCTTTAAATACTCCCTCTGGCCTCCCCTTCAGTCTTGCACAGGGGTACCGGCTCCTCCCCTTCAGTCTTGCACAGGGGTACCGGCTCCTCCCCTTCAGTCTTGCACAGGTGTACCGGCTCCTCCCCTTCAGTCTTGCACAGGTGTACCAGCTCCTCCCCTTCAGTCTTGCACAGGTGTACCGGCTCCTCCCCTTCAGTCTTGCACAGGTGTACCGGCTCCTCCCCTTCAGTCTTGCACAGGTGTACCGGCTCCTCCCCTTCAGTCTTGCACAGGTGTACCGGCTCCTCCCCTTCAGTCTTGCACAGGTGTACCGGCTCCTCCCCTTCAGTCTTGCACAGGTGTACCGGCTCCTCCCCTTCAGTCTTGGACAGGTGTACCGGCTCCTCCCCTTCAGTCTTGCACAGGTGTACCGGCTCCTCCCCTTCAGTCTTGCACAGGTGTACCGGCTCCACTCCTTCAGTCTTGCACAGGTGTACCGGCTCCTCCCCTTTAGTCTTGCACAGGTGTACTGGCTCCTCCCCTTCAGTCTTGCACAGGTGTACCGGCTCCACTCCTTCAGTCTTGCACAGGTGTACTGGCTCCTCCCCTTCAGTCTTGCACAGGTGTACTGGCTCCTCCCCCTCAGTCTTGCACAGGTGTACAGGCTCCTCCCCTGGACTTCCTCTAATGTCACTGCACACTGGGAGCTTCTCACAATGTGCATTAGAAGCTGAAGCAAGTCAGATAGAGCTCCACCTCATTTCCTGGCTGAAGGACGTCCAGCACCATCTAGCTCTTTCCTCCCCAGCCTGACTGTCCCTGGCCCCGTCGCTTTTCATTTATTAGATTTCAGTTCATTCAATCATGGAGCCTCAGCATCACATGTGGGCGTTACCTAGACATGGCCACTACTCCAAACTGACATCCCTCCACCAAGATATTTGCATAATTCTTACCAGCAGCCATTCCACTTATCAGGACCGAGAGCTTTTGAGAGAATTACTAAGGCAGGGTGTGGCAATGTTTTCAGGAAGCTATGTACAGTCCCCAAGCAGCCCATCCCACTAGCCATGATCTGCCTACATTGCATAGAGAAGCACAGATGGCATCACTGGGTCCAAAATAAGGAAGACAATAAGAACAGAAAGGTTTTATTTATTAATGTCATTAAAATGTTGATGGGGGGGGGGGAGGGGATAAATTGGAGAAGCCAAAAGATAAGCAGACAGCTGATTTATGTACAGTGCTGTGATTGGCGGCGGTGTATACCATGTGGTGAGGTTGTACATATCCGAACTGTCCTTCTGGCTCCAACTGTCATTTTTCTTTGCTCTGAAATGTGTGATGCAGATAAAATGAGATGAGATCAGAGATGGTAACAGAGATCAGTACCATTTCCTGCCAATGTCATCTCTTACTGAGAGGCGGGAATTATATCCACACGGCTCACAAAACTGAAAGAACGACTTTGTAATCCGAGTTGCATCAAGTCCATGACACTCCTGGGATACTGATCTGGTGTCAGGGCTCCGGGTATGACCAGAGGTGTGGGACCGACGCAGGGAAACACAGACTTCAGGTATAGCGTGTAAAACAATATAATTTATTAAGGGCAACACAAACATAAACGCAGTGCAACAACCAAACCCAAAACTAACACAAACACGTACAACCAGGTGCAACAAACCCAAACCTAACTGATATATATATATATATATATATATATATATATATATATGGAGTGCAACGTAGTCAGGCGGGCCGGGTCGGTAGCTAACGGGCAGACAAGATACAAGGAGTAGGCAGAAGATTGGTCAGGAGTAGCCAAGGTCGGTGCAGGCAGAGTTCAAGCAGAGTCAGGATCAGGCAGGAATCAGACAGGATGCAGGTAGAGGGGCTCATGGGAAACATACACCAAGGCACTGACTGCAGGCCTGGCCATTCCTTAAATACACCTCCTGCAATCAGCCTCAGGTAATGGCTTGATTGCCGGAGTGAGCTTCTGGCTGCTGAGAGCACCCGCTGGCCAGCCCTGGTACTGTAGCCCACAAGGCAGGTGAGTCCCAACACCATTGGCGAGTCCATTCCTGACATCTGGTCAGGTAAGTCAAAGAGGATCTGGTCAGGTAAGTAGCAGAGGGTTCATCAGTTTCAGCTGCTTTGGTGTTAATGAAATTAACAACAGGTGCACTAGATGGGCAACAATGAGATGGCCCCCAAAACAGGAATGGTTTTACAGGTGGAGGCCACTGACATTTTTTCCCTCCTCATCTTTTCTGACTGTCTCTCACTAGTTTTGCATTTGGCTCGGGTCAGTGTCACTACTGATAGCATGAGGCCATACCTGGACCCTACAGAGGTTGCACAGGCAATCCAACTCCTCCAGGATGGCACATCAATACCTGCCATTCCCAGAAGGTTTGCTGTGTCTCCCAGCACAGTCTCAAGGGCATGGAGGAGATTCCAGGAGATGAGAGCATGGAGTAGATTCCAGGAGATGAGAGCATGGAGGAGATTCCAGGAGACAAGAGCACGGAGGAGATTCCAGGAGACAAGAGCACAGAGGAGATTCCAGGAGACAAGAGCACAGAGGAGATTCCAGGAGACAAGAGCACGGAGGAGATTCCAGGAGACAAGCATGGAGGAGATTCCAGGAGACAAGCATGGAGGAGATTCCAGGAGACAAGAGCACGGAGGAGATTCCAGGAGATAAGAGCACGGAGGAGATTCCAGGAGACACGAGCACAGAGGAGACTCCAGGAGACAAGAGGCATGTAGGAGATTCCAGGAGACAAGATCATGGAGGAAATTCCAGGAGACAAGAGCACGGAGGAGATCTCAGGAGACGAGAGCATGGAGGAGATTCCGGGAGACGAGAGCACGGAGGAGATCTCAGGAGACGAGAGCATGGAGGAGATTCCGGGAGACGAGAGCACGGAGGAGATCTCGGGAGACGAGAGCACGGAGGAGATTCCAGGAGATGAGAGCACGGAGGAGATTCCGGGAGATGAGAGCACGGAGGAGATTCCGGGAGACAAAAGCATGGAGGGGATTCCGGGAG
The DNA here is from genome assembly GCF_062004578.1 of Staurois parvus. Classification (NCBI taxonomy): domain Eukaryota; kingdom Metazoa; phylum Chordata; class Amphibia; order Anura; family Ranidae; genus Staurois; species Staurois parvus. The sequence continues at coordinate 906,972 of NW_028318308.1, read as the reverse complement.
ACAAGAGCACGGAGGGGATTCCGGGAGACAAGAGCACGGAGGGGATTCCGGGAGACGAGAGCACGGAGGGGATTCCGGGAGACGAGAGCACGGAGGGGATTCCGGGAGATGAGAGCACGGAGGGGATTCTGGGAGACGAGAGCACAGAGGAGATTCCAGGAGACAGGCAGTTCCTCTAGGAGGGCTGGACAGGGCTGTAGAAGGTCCTTAACCTATCAGCAGGACCGGTATCTGCTCCTTTGTACAAGGAGGAACAGGATGAGCACTGCCAGAGCCCTACAAAATGACCCCCAGCAGGCCACTGGTGTGAATGTCTCTGATCAAACAATCAGAAACAGACTTCATGAGGGTGGCCTGAGGGCCTGACATCCTCTAGTGGGCCCTGTGCTCACTTCCCGGCACCATAGAGCTGGATTGGCATTGGCCATTGACACCAGAATTGGCAGGTCCACCACTGGCACCCTGTGCTTTTCACAGATGAGAGCAGGTTCCCCCTGAGCACATGTGACAGATGTGAAAGGGTCTGGAGAAGCCATGGAGAACGTTCTGCTGCCTGGAACATGGTTTAGCATGACGGTTTTGGTGAGGGGGTCAAGGATGGTCTGAGGAGGCATATCCATGGAGGGGCGCACAGACCTCTACAGGCTAGACAATGGCACCCTGACTGCCATTAGGTATCGGGATGAAATCCTTGGACCCTTTGTCAGACCCTACGCTGGTGCAGTGGTTCCTGGGTTCCTCCTGGTGCGGGGGGGGGGAGGGGGGTTCTGGGTTCCTCCTGGTGCGGGGGGGTCCTGGATTCCTCCTGGTGCAGTGGGTCCTGGGTTCCTCCTGGTGCATGACAATGCCCGGCCTCATGTGGGGAGAGTATGCAGGCAGTTCCTGGAGGATGAAGGAATTGACACCACTGAGTGGCCCCCACGCTCGTCTGACCTAAATACAATAGAACACCTCTGGGATGTCATGTTTCGGTCCATCCGACGATGCCAGGTTGCACCTCAGACTGTCCAGGAGCTCAGTGATGCCCTAGTCCAGATTTGGGAGGACATACCCCAGGACACCATCCGTGGTCTCATTAGGAGCCTCCCCCAACATTGTCAGGCATGCATACAAGCACGTGGGGGCCACACACACTACTGAGGGCCATTCTGAGTTGCTGCAATGACATTTCATAAAAACTGACTCGCCTGCTGCATCATTTTTTCACTTTGATTTTCAGGGTGTCTTTGAAGTCAGTCCTCTGTAGGTCGATCATTTTCATCAAACGATGGGGCATCCTTATGTTCCTCACACATCACCCCATCCATGTCAGTAAAGAGATCCAGCAGGAGATGTGTCCCCATTCACAACTAATATACAGTTTGTATATAATACACTCACCGGCCACTTTATTAGGCCCCCCTTGCTAGTTGGACCCCCTTTTGCCTTCATTCTACGTTGCATAGATTCCACAAGGTGTTGGAAACATTCCTCAGAGATATTGCTCCATCTTGACATGATAGCATCATGCAGTTGCTGCAGATTTGTTGGCTGCACATCCATGAACCATGAAGCACATTCTGACCCTTCCATCTGACCTCAACAAGGCATTTTCCTCCACACAACTGCCACTCACTGGAGATTTCCTCTTTTTCGGACCATTCTCTGTAAACCCTAGAGATGGTTGTGTGGAAAAACCCCAGGAGATCAACAGTTTTTGAAAAGTCAGACAAGCCTGTCTGGCACCTACAACCATGCCACATTCAAAATCACTTAAATCCCCTTTCTTCCCCATTCTGATGCTCGGTTTGAACTTCAGCAAGTCATCTTCACCACGTCTAGATGCCTAAATGCGTTGAGTTGCTGCAATGTGATTGGCTGATTATCATTTTGTGTTACCCAGCTATTGAACAGGTGTACCTAATAAAGTGGCCAGTAAGAGTATATATATATATATAAAGCAATATAATGCAGTGTAATATATTCTTTATATTGTGAAGTGCTGAGCAAACTATTGGCTCTATATAAATCCTGTATAAAATTAAAAAATTTTATTTAACAAAAAAAAATACTACAAGTTAATTAAACAATATACTATAATATTAGAAAATAACAATATTAGAATATAATATATAACATATTACTATTTAGGAAAATAATATATAATATTAATACATTTAATAAAAGATAATATAATAAAATATATAACATAATAATCCTTCTCCTCCTCCTCTGGTCTCATCCTCTTTCTCCTCCTCCTGTCATGTACCTGATGAGAGACTGAATTGACGAGGTCGGCCTCACTTGTGTCACTAATCCTGACCCCGCTGAGGTTGGAACAGAGGGAGTCTGGGGACCAGGGGGACAAGAGCGCCAGTGCTTTGCTTGCGGCTCTTGCAGATGATGGCCTTGGTAGGCAGGGTACCAGTTGGTTAGGGTACTGTGGCGATAGCCCAGGCAGGTTTGGCCGATTGCCAGATGCATGGCAGAGCCAGATATCCAGCCAGGAGACAGGACTGGAGCGGAGTTGCAGGATAGCCAGGGTCATACCAGTTGGGCAGCATGGTACCGAATCAGAGGGAGAAGCCAAAGTCAGGATCAGAGCCAAAGTCGGGAACCAGGGACAGGAGAGTACTCAAGAGTCAGAAACAAGGACCACATATAGGAACAGGCAGGACACAGGGAGGAAGCTGAAGACCAGTCAGCACTGAAACAGCACCAAGGTGCTCTTTAAATAGCCCGCCCAGCGCCGACAGGCACGCCTGGGTCCTAGTGCCTGCCCGGCGCCGTCATTGGTGACAGGTGCGCCTGGGTCCTAGTGCCTGCCCGGCGGAGTCATTGGTGACAGGTGCGCCTGGGTCCTAGTGCCTGCCTGCCTCTATGCCTTGTCGGAATCCTGCGAATGCGCAGATTCATGCGCTGCGGCGATCTTCTCGTTCCCTGATACCTCCTCTGATCTCATCCTCTTTCTCCTCCTCCTCTGATCTCCTCCTCCTCCTCCTCTGATCCATTCTCTTCTGATCTCCTCCTCCTCTGATCCATCCTCCTCCTCCTCTGATCTCCTCCTCCTCTGATCTCATCCTCTTTCCCCTCCTCCTCTGATCTCCTTCTCCTCTGATCTCCTCCTCTGATCCATTCTCCTCTAATCTCATCCTCCTCTGATCCATCTTCCTCCTCCTCTGATATCCTCCTCTGATCTCCTCCTCCTCTGATCTCATCCTCCTTCTCCTCCTTCTCTGATCCATTCTCCTTTGATCCCCCCTCCTCCTCCTCTGATCTCCTACTCCTCCTCCTCTGATCCATTCTCCTCTGATCTCCTCCTCCCCTGATCTCCTCCTCCTCTGATCTCCTCCTCCTCTGATCTCATCCTCCTTCTCCTCCTCCTCTGATCTCCTCCTCCTCTGTTCCATCCTCCTCTAATCTCCTCCTCCTCTGATCCATCCTCCTCCTCTGATCTATCCTCCTCCTCCTCTGATCCATCTTACTCCTCCTCCTCTGATCCCCTCCTCTAATCTCATCCTCCTTCTCCTCCTCCTCTGATCTCATCCTCCTTCTCCTCCTACTCTGATCTCATCCTCCTTCTCCTCCCCCTCTGATCTTCTCCTCCTCCTCTGATCTCATCCTCCTTCTCCTCCTACTCTGATCTCATCCTCCTTCTCTGGGTGTTGATCACTACCTCCAAGGACTTCTCCAGGGCTTCCATTCCACACTGAGTTCCTCTACTATGTAAGTCCCTTTATTCTTATAAATGACTGTTCTGATCAGGACATTTGTTCCTTCTCCATCCAAGCTCTCTGAGCTTTTTTTTTTTCTTTTCCTATTACTTATTGATTATTGTATGGAAGCTGATTGGTTTCCACAGATTTGTGCAGTTTTAGTAAATCAACCCCCCATACAATCCAATGAGAGCGCCAAACTAGACCTAAAAGATAGAATGGATGCAAAGTAGAAGCAAAAGCATTCAAAGCATTGCATGTCTAACCGGTTCACCCCGTACAAAACAACCCCCCCAGATGAGTGCGGGTCTAAAACATTTTTTATCTAGGGGTGGGGGAGGGGAGATAAACCGAGAATATCCAAGTCCTGACAGTCTATGCAGTTACAGCCATAGTGTCTTGTTGATGAAAGAGAAGTAGAGGGAGGGGAGGGGGAGGGGGAGGGGAGAGAAACATGGTGGAGTAAAAACAAGTTATTGAAGGAAAAGGAAAGGAAAATAAAGGAAAATGGAAAAGAGAAAGTAAAGGGAAAGGAAAGAGAAATGAAAGGAAAAGAAAAGAAAAAGGGAAAGGAAAAGAAAAGAAAAGAAACGAAAAAGAGAAAGGGAAAGAAAAGGAAAAGGGAAAGGGAAAGGAAAGGAAAAGAAAAGAGAAAGGAAAAGCAAAAGAAAAAAGGAAAGGAAAAGAAGAAAAAGAGAAAGGAAAAGAAAAGATAAATAAAAAGAAAAAGGGAAAGGAAAATAAAAGAACAGAGAAAGAGAAAGGAAAAGAGAAAGGAAAAAGAAAAAGGGAAAGGAAAGAGAATGGAAAGGAAAAGAAAAGAAATGAAAAAGAGAAAGGAAAGGAAAGGAAAAGAAAAGAAATGAAAAAGAGAAAGGAAAGGAAAAGAAAAGAAATGAAAAAGAGAAAGGAAAGGAAAAGAAAAGAAATGAAAAAGAGAAAGGGAAAGGAAAGAGACAGGAAAAGAGAAAGGAAAGGAAAAGAAATGAAAAAGAAAAAGTGAAAGGAAAAGAAAAGAAAAAGGGAAAGGAAAGAGAATGGAAAATAAAAGAGAAAGAGAATAGAAGAGAAAAGAAAAAGAGAAAGGGAAAGGAAAAGAAAAAGGGAAAGGAAAGAAGAGAAAAGAAAAGGGGATATCTAACTAAACAACTCAGAACCTTCTGGGCCGTGGTTTTCCCTGGGGTCCCCTACCACTCATTATAACGGACATGCTGAACCCAGAGCTGAGCCAGGTGAGAAGCCCTATAGGGTGAGGTGGGGGTTGGTGGAGGGCAATTCCTAGATGTCATGGGTGTTTATTCAGCGACTTCCTGGGGAGAGGAGGGAATGCGGTCAGTGACTGGGACATGAGAGCCTATGGGTGCTGTCATGGCTCCCACAATTCTCAGCTGTTGACCACGCTCTGGCGTAGGGGACCTGGAACTGCGGAACCCCATAAACAGACCGGAACACACTTTCTAAAATATTAGTGCAGCACTAAAAAATGCATGTCATAAATTCCATAAACGCATGTGACGTAAACGCATCTGTGAGTAAAGTGCTGAAAGTGCAATATTACTAGAACTAGTTCAAGACGACATAAAATGCAATACAAGAAGTTCACAGAGCATTCGTGAATTTAATGTCTCTTGCGCAAAGATATACACCCCTGAGGATGCGTTATTACACGAAACGCGTTGGGTGGAGCCCTATTGCTGACCTCTAGCCGCTGCTACTGATGAGCGGCGGCCATTTTGGTACTTTATTCATTTATTTATTAATTTTAGTACTCCACGTGGATACGTTTTTATGTTACTTGTTATTATTACCATAAATAAAATACTACACTCTAAGCACCTTCCTGGCTCCTGTGGCTGAGCTGATTCCTCCCCAGGACCACCAGGCACCCACCCTGATGGATGGATGACCCCGTAGCTGTCAGCATACCGCTGCACCCCCAGATGTGCGATGTATTATAATCAATGTACATTATAATGTATGGTCTGGTGAGTGTACATCCGTCCCGAGGGGGGATTTCCTTCTACAAGTTGTTGCACAGTTATGCAGGCCATAGACGGGTCGAAAACCGTCTGTTTTAAAAAAAAAAAAAAAAAAATGAAAAATCGGTCGTTCAATAGGCCGATGTTACCACCGATTTTCGTCCCATCTACGGCCGGCATTTAATTACTTCTGTCCAGGGGTGGACTGACAACTCATGGGGCCCCCGGGCAATACGGGATCATGGGGCCCCTGTGTCCTTGCCCAAACTCAAAAAAGCTTATGAAAAAGGTACCAGGGGCATCTCATGGGGCCCCATACTGACCCCGGGCCCTCGGGCAGTGCCCGAGTTTCCAAATGGTCAGTCCGCCCCTGTTTCTGTCCCTTGCAAAGAGCTCCGCTATTATATTTGACATGAAAAGTAATGCAGTTGCAACAATGTATCCATTTGTATCCATTTTGGATACAGATGGTTTTATTTAGATACAAATAGATACATTGTTGCAACCGCAAGACTTGTCATATAAAATATAATAGCGGACTAGAAATCTTCTTTTTCTTCTTCTTCTTCTTCATTTTCTTCCTCTTCTTCTTCTTCTATTTCTTCTTCTTCATTTTCTTCTCCTTTTTCTTCTTCTTCTATTTCTTCTCCTTTTTCTTATTCTTCTATTTCTTTTTCCTCTTCTTGCAGGTCACGGCTCATGCACAGATTTTTTTTCGGTAAAACGATCGGCCTATTTGCCCATTATTTCCGGGAAAATCATCCGACCTGCAAAATCGGCCGCTTTTTTACCAACTTTACTGATAAACAAAATGTGCCAAAACCCCGAAAATGGCTGACCAATTAACCCACTAACGGTGCGAAAAACAGCTGATTTTTTTTTCGGCCGAAAAATCGGCCGATTTTCGACCTGTCTATGGTCTGCATTACTCTTCACAGATAACTTCACTTGCCAATCACAAGATATCTTTGCACAAGAGACATATTAAATTCACGAATGCTCTGATAAACTTCTTGTATTGTATTTTATGTCGTCTTGAACCAGTTCTAGTAATATTGCACTTTCAGCACCTTACTCACAGATGCGTTTACGTCACATGCGTTTATGGGATTTGGCACTTATTAGCTCTGCACTGATATTGTAGAAATTGTGATTCTGGGACTGTGACCTACACCCCGAGTGCCAGCTGCTTTTAATTCATTTGGATATGTATCATTTTAATATCATATACTGCGTTTAGCGCTTGCTCTATTATCTTTTCTACATACGTGGAGCGGAACACACTACAATCATGTATA